>NW_026099477.1:2500-15000 GCF_024542735.1 Bombus huntii
GCGAAAATCGCCTCAAAGAGAAAAAAAATTCGAATAGAAGGAGAACACTCTCTATTCGATATACAATATATATGTATGTATGTATGTACGAGCGTTTTATGCATCTCGCCAAAGTGCCAAACTTCGTTCGTCGTATCATGTTCGAGCTAAGACTCACGCAAGACATCCGTGTAACGATCGTCCGGTTTTTAACGTCCGTCCTCTTTTTCTCCTACAGCCGTTTCTCTTCTCTCGACGATTCCAGCGGTTCCCGGTACGGGAACTCACGCAAGTGAAAAAGCGAGCGAGACGTACCGTCGGGTGGGTGTGTGTGTTCGGGGACTGGACGACCGGCGCGACGTTAGGATGCGCGGTCCAGCGATAGACGACGAAGAGGCATGGGATGACCAACACTCTCTTTTCTCTATTCTCGAAGCGTCGAATTGCCATAAAAAAAAAATCACACGCGCGCACGACATAGTCGTACGCGCGTGTATACCTCGTCTCTCTCAAAGTTTTTTTCTCGAGCCTCGCCAAAGGGGATCGTCTTCTTCCTCGTCTACGATCTCTCCGACGACGACGACCGTACGAACAACTTCGTAACGGACTCACATGCGCATCTTCCTCGGGTACAGAAACGCTGCGGAAAACACCTCGAGCTTGTAGTTACAGCAGCACCCGTGTATAGCCGATCTTAGACACACGCTAGTTCGCACACGCGTTACATATATAATATGTAAGATTTCCGACGAACGTGGCTTTTCGGGAGCCAGGCGCGCGGGCAGAGAGATACACGACGACGGGGAAAATTCGTCCCGATACGAGTACGTGTACTCTCCGATCTCCGCGCGACGCTGGGGATCATACCTCCCTAAGTCGTCAGAGCGCTCGAAGAAATCTCGCGTGTGCGTTCCCGGATCTACGGCTGATACTTTCGGGGCTTGTAAAAAAGCACAGAGCGTGTAAAACGCAACGACGACCCATCGATGCGACGGTCCTCGTTGTTGTCAGTCGCTTTCGCGAAGAGACGGAGTGGGCATTCGATCCCTGGGGCTGTACGAGAGTCTTAAGAAAAGACGGTAGATTATGGCAAAGTTTCGCACGCCATCGAGTTTAGGTTTTTTTTTTGGTTCTCTCTTCTCTCCTCTCTCGACCGAGTTCCCATATTTGCTTTCTCTCTCAGTCTCGCCAAATATAATATTCTTTTAAGACGACGTCGGGGGCGCGGACCTTCGTGCGTCGAACACCGGCAAACGTAGCATATATCGCCTGATATGAAAAAAAAATCGGTCACGAGGAGAACACTACGAGTATATACGTTCGATAACCGATACACGAAGCGGTGCATAAGCGGGCGGTCGCCCTCGTAAGGACGACTCACGACGCCGCGAGCACTCACGCAGGTCCGTGACCGGTTCTCTCCGCTCTTATTCGTATCCCTTCGTATACCTTCGTCCGACTCTGAAACGTTCTCTTATAATTTTTAAGAAGAACGACGGCGGGTTGTCAAGGCAAGAAGGGACAGAGAGAGACAGAGGTAGAGTTTCGTAGTCTCCCGTGAACACGATAGATTATATATCGAGCATGCGTACGACTTGCACGGTCTCTGCACGACCGCGACGAACGCCGACGAGCGTCCAACAATCGCTCGTACGTCGCGTATGTTCTCTCCGTCCGCTCTTATTCGTATCCTCGTTCTTGTACCTTCGTCCGACTCTGAAACGTTCTCTTATATAAAGAAGAACGACGGCGGGTTGTTAAGGCAAGAAGGGACAGAGAGAGACAGATACGGAGAGTAACGATACGCAACGCAAGCAGTCTTAGGTTTACGTGAGCAACCCTCAGCCAGGCGTGGTCCAGGAATTGTATCCGTGGACCGCAATGTGCGTTCGAAATGTCGATGTTCATGTGTCCTGCAGTTCACACGTTGACGCGCAATTAGCTGCGTTCTTCATCGACCCACGAGCCAAGTGATCCACCGTTCAGGGTAATCTTTTATAAATTTACAACAGTTCAATACTCAAATGTACTCTTCTCGGTTCTAGCGAAGCCGAGTTCCGTCACGTTCGACCAACGGGAATCGAACGCGCAGAAGTCGCCATAGGATTGACGACACAAAAACGTTCGAAAAAAAAAGAAAACGACGAACGCGCGAAGATACGCGCGTTCGCCGGCCGGGCGTAAAGTACATTATGATATATAACAACCATCGAGATCGAAGCTCCGTTCGTCAGGAAACGACGGGGATATATACACCCGATTCTGAATCCTCTGTACAGCACACGATCTCGCGAACGAGTAAGCACGGTGGCTAGCCCATGTTATATATGTGTTTGATTCTACTCTCTCGTCCAATTATTCAAGAAACAGCGCGCGTGCATCTCTCCATCGTTCGGGTGATAGTAAAGATTCGATGGGATTCGCGCGGCCGTCCGCCTCGAGCGGTCTTTCGTCCCAATATCCAGAAGCAGAGTTTGAAAAACTCTAGCGACGGCACGGGTGTCCGACTCACGACATCGAGGTTTCGAAGCCGGCGATCCCCTCCGAACGGATGGCGACCACGCGACCGACTGAAAGCATGAAAAATCGACGAAAGATAGAACACATCTCCGTTCGGGTGGTGTTTTTTTTTTTAAAAAAAAAAAAAACAAAAATTCGATGGGACTCGCAGCCATCGTCCTCGCGCGGTCTTTCGTCCCGATATCCAGAAGCAGAGTTTGAAAAACTCTAGCGACGGCACGGGTGTCCGACTCACGACAACGAGGATAGACAGCCGGTCCCCTCCGAACGGGTTATGCGACGATAAACTCGATGAAACTTTAGTCTCGTTCAGGTAGTGTGTGTCTTGTAAATCAAAAATTCGATGGGACTCGCATCCATCGTCCTCGCGCGGTCTTTCGTCCCAACATCCAGAAGCAGAGTTTGAAAAACTCTAGCGACGGCACGGGTGTCCGACTCACGACAACGAGGATAGACAGCCGGTCCCCTCTGAACGGTATATTATATATGAGATGATAGACGACAAACTGGATGAAACTTTAAGTCTCGTTCAGGTAGTGTGTAAATCAAAAATTCGATGGGACTCGCATCCGTCGTCCTCGCGCGGTCTTTCGTCCCGATATCCAGAAGCAGAGTTTGAAAAACTCTAGCGACGGCACGGGTCTCCGACTCACGACAACGAGGAAAGACAGCCGGTCCCCTCTGAACGGTATATTATATGAAACTTTAAGTCTCGTTCAGGTAGTGTTTAAATAAAAAATTCGATGGGACTCGCATCCGTCGTCCTCGCGCGGTCTTTCGTCCCGATATCCAGAAGCAGAGTTTGAAAAACTCTAGCGACGGCACGGGTGTCCGACTCACGACAACGAGGAAAGACAGCCGGTCCCCTCTGAACGGTATATTATATGAAACTTTAAGTCTCGTTCAGGTAGTGTTTAAATAAAAAATTCGATGGGACTCGCATCCGTCGTCCTCGCGCGGTCTTTCGTCCCGATATCCAGAAGCAGAGTTTGAAAAACTCTAGCGACGGCACGGGTGTCCGACTCACGACAACGAGGAAAGACAGCCGGTCCCCTCTGAACGGTATATTATATGAAACTTTAAGTCTCGTTCAGGTAGTGTGTAAGTCAAAAATTCGATGGGACTCGCATCCGTCGTCCTCGCGCGGTCTTTCGTCCCGATATCCAGAAGCAGAGTTTGAAAAACTCTAGCGACGGCACGGGTGTCCGACTCACGACAACGAGGATAGACAGCCGGTCCCCTCTGAACGGTATATAATATGAAACTTTAAGTCTCGTTCAGGTAGTGTGTAAGTCAAAAATTCGATGGGACTCGCATCCGTCGTCCTCGCGCGGTCTTTCGTCCCGATATCCAGAAGCAGAGTTTGAAAAACTCTAGCGACGGCACGGGTGTCCGACTCACGACAACGAGGATAGACAGCCGGTCCCCTCTGAACGGTATATAATATACATTATGCGACGGTAGACGATCAACTAGACGAAACTTTAGTCTCGTTCAGGTGGTGTAAAAAAAATTCGATGGGATACGCACGCACGGCTGTCGTCGTCCTCGAGCGGTCTTTCGTCCCAATATCCAGAAGCAGAGTTTGAAAAACTCTAGCGACGGCACGGGTGTCCGACTCACGACATCGAGGCTTCGAAGCCGGCGGCGTTCCCCTCTGAACGAACTTCGGCTAGACTAGTTACGAATCGTTGCTACACATCGTCTTCATCGTCGTCGTCGTCGACATCGACATCATCATCATATCATCATCATCATCATCATCATCATCGGTCATCGTCGCATAGCGGGCCAACATCCACGCGATGCGTCTTCGTTCTAGGTTACCCGATCCACGAGTATGTTACACGTGGTTTCGTTATTTCGAACGAAACGACATACGAAGAGCACACGCCCTTTGGGTAGGAAGCACGTTTCGAGAACGACGAGAGTTTCGATGAAAGAGACGAGAGAAGTCGACGCAGAAGGTATCCATGGATCTTCGAAGAGAACCTTCGAAGATGTATATCGGTATCCTTTCGCTCTGCGCGACTCGCTACAAGTTCTTTCGCTCTCGTCGACTCGTTCTAGACGCTTCGTTCGATCCCAAAGAGGAGTCTTCGATATGTCCCGTTGCTAGGAGGAGAACAAACGCAACACAGACCACGAAACATAGAAGAGAATAGGCGAGCATGATCACTCCGACACGAGGCACTTTAGAGATTTTCTTATTAGTTTGCATGGACTTTTATATTTCGTTTGTACGGTTTCCACGATGCAAATACGAAATACGAGATCGTGACGGCGGGTCTTTCTGTGTACGGCCTCTCGCAGGCGCCACGACTGCATTTCTCTTTACACCTGGTTTCCATCGTAATTTTTTCGTTTGATATCGAGCCTTAACTTTTGTTGGCTCTTTCGAAGCTAGAGTTCCCTTTTATTAGAATTTCATATATATATATATATATTATATGTTATATGTTTTATTCGGAGACGGCGGGTCTTTCTGTTTACGACCTCACGCAGGCGCCTCGAATAAGTTTCATTCGCATTTCGTTTTTATACTTGTATATATATATCTCTTCATCCCGATGATCGAGAGAGAGTGCCACCTTCTCTTCGTATAATTCCGTAGCTGGAGGGTCGTCTCCTCCTTAAGAATATTTCTATTCGTGCCAACGGAGGTTGCCAAGCTCCCTGGCGTTTTCGTTTGTTAAAGTATATAGCTTGTTAATACGTCGTATATACTTTCGTCGATACAGGAGGAGTACGGCTCCTTACCGACCATTGTGATATATATTTCATAGTTTTTATATGTGTTCAAGTCAAATTCTTTTGGTATCGTATCGTTAATGATCCTTCCGCAGGTTCACCTACGGAAACCTTGTTACGACTTTTACTTCCTCTAAATGATCAAGTTTGGTCATCTTCCCGGTAACATCGGCAATGCTTATCACATTGGCCGCGCACCAGTCCGAAGACCTCACTAAATCATTCAATCGGTAGTAGCGACGGGCGGTGTGTACAAAGGGCAGGGACGTAATCAACGCGAGCTTATGACTCGCGCTTACTGGGAATTCCTCGTTCATGGGGAATAATTGCAAGCCCCAATCCCTAGCACGAAGGAGGTTCAGCGGGTTACCCGGGCCTTTCGGCCAGGGAAAACACGCTGATTCCTTCAGTGTAGCGCGCGTGCGGCCCAGAACATCTAAGGGCATCACAGACCTGTTATTGCTCAATCTCGTGCGGCTAGAAGCCGCCTGTTCCTCTAAGAAGATTTGTTTGTACGTTGGTAGTAAAAACCCACCGACCGAAGCCGGGGGCCTTCGAGATACCATAAGTTACGTCTATTTAGCAGGCTAGAGTCTCGTTCGTTATCGGAATTAACCAGACAAATCGCTCCACCAACTAAGAACGGCCATGCACCACCACCCACCGAATCAAGAAAGAGCTATCAATCTGTCAATCCTTCCGGTGTCCGGGCCTGGTGAGGTTTCCCGTGTTGAGTCAAATTAAGCCGCAGGCTCCACTCCTGGTGGTGCCCTTCCGTCAATTCCTTTAAGTTTCAGCTTTGCAACCATACTTCCCCCGGAACCCAAAAGCTTTGGTTTCCCGGAAGCTGCCCGCCGAGTCATCGGAGGAACTTCGGCGGATCGCTGGCTGGCATCGTTTATGGTTAGAACTAGGGCGGTATCTGATCGCCTTCGAACCTCTAACTTTCGTTCTTGATTAATGAAAACATTTTTGGCAAATGCTTTCGCTTCTGTCCGTCTTGCGACGATCCAAGAATTTCACCTCTAACGTCGCAATACGAATGCCCCCATCTGTCCCTATTAATCATTACCTCGGGGCTCCGAAAACCAACAAAATAGAACCGAGGTCCTATTCCATTATTCCATGCACACAGTATTCAGGCGAAGGTAGCCTGCTTTAAGCACTCTAATTTGTTCAAAGTAAACGTATCGGCCCACCTCGACACTCAGTGAAGAGCACCGCGATGGGATATTAGTTGGACCGCCCGCGAGGAGCTAAGCCCACCGATAGGACGTACCACATAATGCCAGTTAAACACCGCGAGCGGTGAACCGACACTGTGACACACAGATTCAACTACGAGCTTTTTAACCGCAACAACTTTAATATACGCTATTGGAGCTGGAATTACCGCGGCTGCTGGCACCAGACTTGCCCTCCAATTGGTCCTCGTTAAAGGATTTAAAGTGTACTCATTCCGATTACGGGGCCTCGGATGAGTCCCGTATCGTTATTTTTCGTCACTACCTCCCCGTGCCGGGAGTGGGTAATTTGCGCGCCTGCTGCCTTCCTTGGATGTGGTAGCTGTTTCTCAGGCTCCCTCTCCGGAATCGAACCCTGATTCCCCGTTACCCGTTACAACCATGGTAGGCGCAGAACCTACCATCGACAGTTGATAAGGCAGACATTTGAAAGATGCGTCGCCGGTGCTAGATGACCATGCGATCAGCACAAAGTTATTCAGAGTCACCAAAACAAACGATGGACGGACAGACGAGCCATCCGCCACCGATTGGTTTTGATCTAATAAAAGCATTCCTACCATCTCTGGTCGGAATCTGTTTGCATGTATTAGCTCTAGAATTACCACAGTTATCCAAGTAAATGTAGGTATGATCTAAGAAACCATAACTGATTTAATGAGCCATTCGCGGTTTCACCTTAATGCGGCATGTACTGAGACATGCATGGCTTAATCTTTGAGACAAGCATATGACTACTGGCAGGATCAACCAGGGATCTTATTCGTATAACAATTCTTATAAATTTCGTTTAAGTTCTCTTCGTGTCGTAGGTGGGACGTAAGCACCGTACGACGAGACTTTTCGTTCTTAAGATAGATATATCTATAAAATATATCTCCTAGCGACGTTCGAGATACACCCATAGTTCAGTAATAATCTTCGAACGCCGCTCGCAGCCACTTTGTAATTCTCAACTCCACCTCCTCTCTTCTCTCTCTCTCTCTCTCTCATAGTCTTATATAAAATGTTTAGAATCGTACTTCTAAAGGAACATTTCCATAATGCTGTCTTCGTGTAAAAAGACTTATTAGAATATCTTAGCGGTAAAGCACGTATACGCACCTCACGCTGAACGAACAAGCGCGTATCCCAGTGCGTCGCGCTGGACATACCGTAAGAATATTCTTTCAATCGGTAGAACATTTTCGGCAGAAGACATACTACGCAAAGATAGTACGCTCCTACCGCCTCATCGGATACTTCTGCGAAAGCAGAAGTTTTTATAGAAAGCAGACGGTTATACTCTTTTGAATGAATCGATGCTCAGTTAGTACAAGCACACACGCATCTAACAATTTTTGTTAGAATACGTACACACAGGTCACCAGCTTCCCGACTCAGGGGAACCTTGCCACGATATTTGGTCATTACGTCCAGGACAGCGACCCGCGGCGCAGCAGTGTAGAGAAAAAACCAGAACGAGAACGGAGGAACAGTCGAGAAATAGCGTAAAATACACTAAGACTCGAGGAGCGGTGACTGAATTCTCAACCGAGGCCGTAGAATAGCCACGCGCTCAACGCTGTTCCGACCGAACCGTCCGGCTCGACGTCTCTCTTATAGATACGAAAGCGCCAGCCGGAAGGCCGGCGCCGGCCGGGCTAGCGGCCGCGCGCTTACGGTGCAAAACCTCCGTAGCAACGTACCGTTCGGAAGGGACGCTGGAACTTAGTCTCGCGAACGCTCGATCACTACTATACAAAGCCAATATCCAACCATCGAAATACATTACCAGACGTTTTATTAACATAATAGAAATGCATTTTTACCAAAAAATTAATTTTTTTTTTCACCGAAAAATTGCATCAGTAAACATACTCTTTTATCGAATACGGACAAAAAATAAGTTTATAATCAATTACAATACGTTAAAATAAGTAGAAATATGCAAAAAAATATATACCTTGTAACGTTAATTAACGAAAAAATTAGAAAAATATCCCAGTCGTGTCAGTTCGACGAACGCTAATTTTTTGAAAAAATCGATAAAAATGTTTAATCCCGACGTATTTAATAGAGATAGAACGATTCCCGTAAAAAAATTCATACCTTGTAACGCTTTTAAACGAATAAACTCGAAAAAACTTTTTCGCCCTCGGAATTTTTCTAAGTCCCAACGTACCGGCTCGGAATTTTTCTATGTTCCAACGACCGGTCGTGTCGGTCCAAACGTTTTTATATCCGTCTGCCGACGATATAAACGCTTAATCCCGACGTATTTTATCGAGTTATAACGATTTCTTGAAAAATATTCGTACGTTATAACGCTTTTTAACGAATTAATCGAAAAAGAGTGTTCGGTCCGAAAATTTTCTAAGTACGAACGACCGGCCGCATAGGTCCGTTTTTAAAAATCGTTCTCGGACGGAAATAAACCATTAATCCCGACGTATTTCGTCGAGTTACGTCGATTTATGCAAAAAAATTCATACCTTGTAACGCTTTTTAACGAATAAACTCGAAAAAACTTTTTCGCCCTCGGAATTTTTCTAAGTCCCAACGTACCGGCTCGGAATTTTTCTATGTTCCAACGACCGGTCGTGTCGGTCCAAACGTTTTTATATCCGTCTGCCGACGATATAAACGCTTAATCCCGACGTATTTTATCGAGTTATAACGATTTCTTGAAAAATATTCGTACGTTATAACGCTTTTTAACGAATTAATCGAAAAAGAGTGTTCGGTCCGAAAATTTTCTAAGTACGAACGACCGGCCGCATAGGTCCGTTTTTAAAAATCGTTCTCGGACGGAAATAAACCATTAATCCCGACGTATTTCGTCGAGTTACGTCGATTTATGCAAAAAAATTCATACCTTGTAACGCTTTTTAACGAATAAACTCGAAAAAACTTTTTCGCGCTCGGAATTTTTCTAAGTCCCAACGTACCGGCTCGGAATTTTTCTATGTTCCAACGACCGGTCGTGTCGGTCCAAACGTTTTTATATCCGTCTGCCGACGATATAAACGCTTAATCCCGACGTATTTTATCGAGTTATAACGATTTCTTGAAAAATATTCGTACGTTATAACGCTTTTTAACGAATTAATCGAAAAAGAGTGTTCGGTCCGAAAATTTTCTAAGTACGAACGACCGGCCGCATAGGTCCGTTTTTAAAAATCGTTCTCGGACGGAAATAAACCATTAATCCCGACGTATTTCGTCGAGTTACGTCGATTTATGCAAAAAAATTCATACCTTGTAACGCTTTTTAACGAATAAACTCGAAAAAACTTTTTCGCCCTCGGAATTTTTCTAAGTCCCAACGTACCGGCTCGGAATTTTTCTATGTTCCAACGACCGGTCGTGTCGGTCCAAACGTTTTTATATCCGTCTGCCGACGATATAAACGCTTAATCCCGACGTATTTTATCGAGTTATAACGATTTCTTGAAAAATATTCGTACGTTATAACGCTTTTTAACGAATTAATCGAAAAAGAGTGTTCGGTCCGAAAATTTTCTAAGTACGAACGACCGGCCGCATAGGTCCGTTTTTAAAAATCGTTCTCGGACGGAAATAAACCATTAATCCCGACGTATTTCGTCGAGTTACGTCGATTTATGCAAAAAAATTCATACCTTGTAACGCTTTTTAACGAATAAACTCGAAAAAACTTTTTCGCGCTCGGAATTTTTCTAAGTCCCAACGTACCGGCTCGGAATTTTTCTATGTTCCAACGACCGGTCGTGTCGGTCCAAACGTTTTTATATCCGTCTGCCGACGATATAAACGCTTAATCCCGACGTATTTTATCGAGTTATAACGATTTCTTGAAAAATATTCGTACCTTCTAACACTTTTTAACGAGTTATTTGGAGGGGATCTTTCGGCCTTTTCGTAGCGGTGCGAAAAAATTCTAAGTTCCAACGTCCCGGTCACGTTGGTCCGGAGGATGAAATTTTTTAAAAAAATAAAGTGAAATCGTTACGTTCGACTAGATTTCGTCGATACGTAACGATTTCACACAAAATTTCGATACGTTATAACGCTTTTTGGCGAGTTATTTCGAGTTGAACATTCGGTACTTTCGTAACGGGGCGAAAAAATTCTAAGTTCCAACGTCCCGGTCACGTTGGTCCGGAGGATGAAATTTTTTAAAAAAATAAAGTGAAATCGCTACTTTCGACTAGATTTCGTCGAAACGTAACGATTTCACGCAAAATTTCGATACGTTATAACGCTTTTTGGCGAGTTATTTCGAGTTGAACTTTCGGTACTTTCGTAACGGTGCGAAAAAATTCTAAGTTCCAACGTCCCGGTCACGTTGGTCCGGAGGATGAAATTTTTTAAAAAAATAAAGTGAAATCGCTACTTTCGACTAGATTTCGTCGAAACGTAACGATTTCACGCAAAATTTCGATACGTTATAACGCTTTTTGGCGAGTTATTTCGAGTTGAACTTTCGGTACTTTCGTAACGGTGCGAAAAAATTCTAAGTTCCAACGTCCCGGTCACGTTGGTCCGGAGGATGAAATTTTTTAAAAAAATAAAGTGAAATCGCTACTTTCGACTAGATTTCGTCGATACGTAACGATTTCACGCAAAATTTCGATACGTTATAACGCTTTTTAGCGAGTTATTTCGAGTTGAACTTTCGGTACTTTCGTAACGGTGCGAAAAAATTCTAAGTTCCAACGTCCCGGTCACGTTGGTCCGGAGGATGAAATTTTTTAAAAAAATAAAGTGAAATCGCTACTTTCGACTAGATTTCGTCGAAACGTAACGATTTCACGCAAAATTTCGATACGTTATAACGCTTTTTGGCGAGTTATTTCGAGTTGAACTTTCGGTACTTTCGTAACGGTGCGAAAAAATTCTAAGTTCCAACGTCCCGGTCACGTTGGTCCGGAGGATGAAATTTTTTAAAAAAATAAAGTGAAATCGCTACTTTCGACTAGATTTCGTCGAAACGTAACGATTTCACGCAAAATTTCGATACGTTATAACGCTTTTTGGCGAGTTATTTCGAGTTGAACTTTCGGTACTTTCGTAGCGGTGCGAAAAAATTCTAAGTTCCAACGTCCCGGTCACGTTGGTCCGGAGGATGAAATTTTTTAAAAAAATAAAGTGAAATCGCTACTTTCGACTAGATTTCGTCGATACGTAACGATTTCACTGATAATTTCGATGCGTTATAACGCTTTTTCTCGAGTTATTTCGACTCGAACGTTCGAACAGTGGCGAATATTTCAAAGTCCCTGCGACGCAACGATACGCTCTTACGCGTTGCTCGCTCGCTCCGCTCGCTCGAAAAAAAAAGTAGCCCAACCCAAAACCAATCCCTTTAGCGTTCGTTCTTCGATTTCATCGAAATCTTCGTTCGAACGCTTGGGATCGGTTTTGGGTTGGGCTATATTCGTCCGAGCGAGCGCAGCGAGCGAGCATTTGTCGCGATTATTTTCCTCGTTTTCGTCTCTCTCGTGAAACGGGAAAAAACGTGGAAAACGGGAAAAAACGGGAAAAAACGGGAAAAAACGCGAAGAAACGGGAAAAAACGCGGAAAAACGTTTAAAAATATTTGAAAAAGCGCGCGCGCGCGCGCGCAATACGAGCTGCGCAGAACGGCGTACCTTAAGAGAGTGTTACCTACTCCGGCGCATACCCGCTGATTCGGAGGTGCGCGCGCAGCGGTAGCACGAGCGGCTAAGTCCAGCGGCGTATTGCTTTATGCTCGCACGCGACTAAGTCCAGCGGCGTATTGCTTTCAGTTTGTACGCGACTAAGTCCAGCGGCGTATTGCTTTATGCTCGCACGCGGCTAAGTCCAGCGGCGTATTGCTTTCAGTTTGTACGCGACTAAGTCCAGCGGCGTATTGCTTTATGCTCGCACGAGACAATGTCCCAGCGGCGTATCGCTTTCTATTCGTGCGTCTCGTTGTTTGATTTAAAGGAAAAAAAAATCGCTACGCACGACCATCGGCCGTACGTAGCGAAATTATTTTTTTTAACCGCAGGAGACAAA
>NW_026099477.1:20000-32500 GCF_024542735.1 Bombus huntii
GTGCTGGGCTAATTCCTGTTCGCTCGCCGCTACTAAGGAAATCCTTGTTAGTTTCTTTTCCTCCGCTTAGTAATATGCTTAAATTCAGCGGGTGATCTCGCCTACTCTGAGGTCGCTTCAACGTCACGACGCGAAACGAAAATTCGTTCGTGTCGTGTTTTGCGTAGACTCGTAGAAAACGAAAGCTCGGAAAGATTCGGTGCGAGAGAAGGTGGTGTGTGTGTGTGTATTTCTCTGTGCGAAAATCGCCTCAAAGAGAAAAAAAATTCGAATAGAAGGAGAACACTCTCTATTCGATATACAATATATATGTATGTATGTATGTACGAGCGTTTTATGCATCTCGCCAAAGTGCCAAACTTCGTTCGTCGTATCATGTTCGAGCTAAGACTCACGCAAGACATCCGTGTAACGATCGTCCGGTTTTTAACGTCCGTCCTCTTTTTCTCCTACAGCCGTTTCTCTTCTCTCGACGATTCCAGCGGTTCCCGGTACGGGAACTCACGCAAGTGAAAAAGCGAGCGAGACGTACCGTCGGGTGGGTGTGTGTGTTCGGGGACTGGACGACCGGCGCGACGTTAGGATGCGCGGTCCAGCGATAGACGACGAAGAGGCATGGGATGACCAACACTCTCTTTTCTCTATTCTCGAAGCGTCGAATTGCCATAAAAAAAAAATCACACGCGCGCACGACATAGTCGTACGCGCGTGTATACCTCGTCTCTCTCAAAGTTTTTTTCTCGAGCCTCGCCAAAGGGGATCGTCTTCTTCCTCGTCTACGATCTCTCCGACGACGACGACCGTACGAACAACTTCGTAACGGACTCACATGCGCATCTTCCTCGGGTACAGAAACGCTGCGGAAAACACCTCGAGCTTGTAGTTACAGCAGCACCCGTGTATAGCCGATCTTAGACACACGCTAGTTCGCACACGCGTTACATATATAATATGTAAGATTTCCGACGAACGTGGCTTTTCGGGAGCCAGGCGCGCGGGCAGAGAGATACACGACGACGGGGAAAATTCGTCCCGATACGAGTACGTGTACTCTCCGATCTCCGCGCGACGCTGGGGATCATACCTCCCTAAGTCGTCAGAGCGCTCGAAGAAATCTCGCGTGTGCGTTCCCGGATCTACGGCTGATACTTTCGGGGCTTGTAAAAAAGCACAGAGCGTGTAAAACGCAACGACGACCCATCGATGCGACGGTCCTCGTTGTTGTCAGTCGCTTTCGCGAAGAGACGGAGTGGGCATTCGATCCCTGGGGCTGTACGAGAGTCTTAAGAAAAGACGGTAGATTATGGCAAAGTTTCGCACGCCATCGAGTTTAGGTTTTTTTTTTGGTTCTCTCTTCTCTCCTCTCTCGACCGAGTTCCCATATTTGCTTTCTCTCTCAGTCTCGCCAAATATAATATTCTTTTAAGACGACGTCGGGGGCGCGGACCTTCGTGCGTCGAACACCGGCAAACGTAGCATATATCGCCTGATATGAAAAAAAAATCGGTCACGAGGAGAACACTACGAGTATATACGTTCGATAACCGATACACGAAGCGGTGCATAAGCGGGCGGTCGCCCTCGTAAGGACGACTCACGACGCCGCGAGCACTCACGCAGGTCCGTGACCGGTTCTCTCCGCTCTTATTCGTATCCCTTCGTATACCTTCGTCCGACTCTGAAACGTTCTCTTATAATTTTTAAGAAGAACGACGGCGGGTTGTCAAGGCAAGAAGGGACAGAGAGAGACAGAGGTAGAGTTTCGTAGTCTCCCGTGAACACGATAGATTATATATCGAGCATGCGTACGACTTGCACGGTCTCTGCACGACCGCGACGAACGCCGACGAGCGTCCAACAATCGCTCGTACGTCGCGTATGTTCTCTCCGTCCGCTCTTATTCGTATCCTCGTTCTTGTACCTTCGTCCGACTCTGAAACGTTCTCTTATATAAAGAAGAACGACGGCGGGTTGTTAAGGCAAGAAGGGACAGAGAGAGACAGATACGGAGAGTAACGATACGCAACGCAAGCAGTCTTAGGTTTACGTGAGCAACCCTCAGCCAGGCGTGGTCCAGGAATTGTATCCGTGGACCGCAATGTGCGTTCGAAATGTCGATGTTCATGTGTCCTGCAGTTCACACGTTGACGCGCAATTAGCTGCGTTCTTCATCGACCCACGAGCCAAGTGATCCACCGTTCAGGGTAATCTTTTATAAATTTACAACAGTTCAATACTCAAATGTACTCTTCTCGGTTCTAGCGAAGCCGAGTTCCGTCACGTTCGACCAACGGGAATCGAACGCGCAGAAGTCGCCATAGGATTGACGACACAAAAACGTTCGAAAAAAAAAGAAAACGACGAACGCGCGAAGATACGCGCGTTCGCCGGCCGGGCGTAAAGTACATTATGATATATAACAACCATCGAGATCGAAGCTCCGTTCGTCAGGAAACGACGGGGATATATACACCCGATTCTGAATCCTCTGTACAGCACACGATCTCGCGAACGAGTAAGCACGGTGGCTAGCCCATGTTATATATGTGTTTGATTCTACTCTCTCGTCCAATTATTCAAGAAACAGCGCGCGTGCATCTCTCCATCGTTCGGGTGATAGTAAAGATTCGATGGGATTCGCGCGGCCGTCCGCCTCGAGCGGTCTTTCGTCCCAATATCCAGAAGCAGAGTTTGAAAAACTCTAGCGACGGCACGGGTGTCCGACTCACGACATCGAGGTTTCGAAGCCGGCGATCCCCTCCGAACGGATGGCGACCACGCGACCGACTGAAAGCATGAAAAATCGACGAAAGATAGAACACATCTCCGTTCGGGTGGTGTTTTTTTTTTTAAAAAAAAAAAAAACAAAAATTCGATGGGACTCGCAGCCATCGTCCTCGCGCGGTCTTTCGTCCCGATATCCAGAAGCAGAGTTTGAAAAACTCTAGCGACGGCACGGGTGTCCGACTCACGACAACGAGGATAGACAGCCGGTCCCCTCCGAACGGGTTATGCGACGATAAACTCGATGAAACTTTAGTCTCGTTCAGGTAGTGTGTGTCTTGTAAATCAAAAATTCGATGGGACTCGCATCCATCGTCCTCGCGCGGTCTTTCGTCCCAACATCCAGAAGCAGAGTTTGAAAAACTCTAGCGACGGCACGGGTGTCCGACTCACGACAACGAGGATAGACAGCCGGTCCCCTCTGAACGGTATATTATATATGAGATGATAGACGACAAACTGGATGAAACTTTAAGTCTCGTTCAGGTAGTGTGTAAATCAAAAATTCGATGGGACTCGCATCCGTCGTCCTCGCGCGGTCTTTCGTCCCGATATCCAGAAGCAGAGTTTGAAAAACTCTAGCGACGGCACGGGTCTCC
This sequence comes from Bombus huntii, assembly GCF_024542735.1. Lineage (NCBI taxonomy): Eukaryota > Metazoa > Arthropoda > Insecta > Hymenoptera > Apidae > Bombus > Bombus huntii. The sequence goes on from NW_026099477.1 coordinate 23,384, forward strand.
GACTCACGACAACGAGGAAAGACAGCCGGTCCCCTCTGAACGGTATATTATATGAAACTTTAAGTCTCGTTCAGGTAGTGTTTAAATAAAAAATTCGATGGGACTCGCATCCGTCGTCCTCGCGCGGTCTTTCGTCCCGATATCCAGAAGCAGAGTTTGAAAAACTCTAGCGACGGCACGGGTGTCCGACTCACGACAACGAGGAAAGACAGCCGGTCCCCTCTGAACGGTATATTATATGAAACTTTAAGTCTCGTTCAGGTAGTGTTTAAATAAAAAATTCGATGGGACTCGCATCCGTCGTCCTCGCGCGGTCTTTCGTCCCGATATCCAGAAGCAGAGTTTGAAAAACTCTAGCGACGGCACGGGTGTCCGACTCACGACAACGAGGAAAGACAGCCGGTCCCCTCTGAACGGTATATTATATGAAACTTTAAGTCTCGTTCAGGTAGTGTGTAAGTCAAAAATTCGATGGGACTCGCATCCGTCGTCCTCGCGCGGTCTTTCGTCCCGATATCCAGAAGCAGAGTTTGAAAAACTCTAGCGACGGCACGGGTGTCCGACTCACGACAACGAGGATAGACAGCCGGTCCCCTCTGAACGGTATATAATATGAAACTTTAAGTCTCGTTCAGGTAGTGTGTAAGTCAAAAATTCGATGGGACTCGCATCCGTCGTCCTCGCGCGGTCTTTCGTCCCGATATCCAGAAGCAGAGTTTGAAAAACTCTAGCGACGGCACGGGTGTCCGACTCACGACAACGAGGATAGACAGCCGGTCCCCTCTGAACGGTATATAATATACATTATGCGACGGTAGACGATCAACTAGACGAAACTTTAGTCTCGTTCAGGTGGTGTAAAAAAAATTCGATGGGATACGCACGCACGGCTGTCGTCGTCCTCGAGCGGTCTTTCGTCCCAATATCCAGAAGCAGAGTTTGAAAAACTCTAGCGACGGCACGGGTGTCCGACTCACGACATCGAGGCTTCGAAGCCGGCGGCGTTCCCCTCTGAACGAACTTCGGCTAGACTAGTTACGAATCGTTGCTACACATCGTCTTCATCGTCGTCGTCGTCGACATCGACATCATCATCATATCATCATCATCATCATCATCATCATCGGTCATCGTCGCATAGCGGGCCAACATCCACGCGATGCGTCTTCGTTCTAGGTTACCCGATCCACGAGTATGTTACACGTGGTTTCGTTATTTCGAACGAAACGACATACGAAGAGCACACGCCCTTTGGGTAGGAAGCACGTTTCGAGAACGACGAGAGTTTCGATGAAAGAGACGAGAGAAGTCGACGCAGAAGGTATCCATGGATCTTCGAAGAGAACCTTCGAAGATGTATATCGGTATCCTTTCGCTCTGCGCGACTCGCTACAAGTTCTTTCGCTCTCGTCGACTCGTTCTAGACGCTTCGTTCGATCCCAAAGAGGAGTCTTCGATATGTCCCGTTGCTAGGAGGAGAACAAACGCAACACAGACCACGAAACATAGAAGAGAATAGGCGAGCATGATCACTCCGACACGAGGCACTTTAGAGATTTTCTTATTAGTTTGCATGGACTTTTATATTTCGTTTGTACGGTTTCCACGATGCAAATACGAAATACGAGATCGTGACGGCGGGTCTTTCTGTGTACGGCCTCTCGCAGGCGCCACGACTGCATTTCTCTTTACACCTGGTTTCCATCGTAATTTTTTCGTTTGATATCGAGCCTTAACTTTTGTTGGCTCTTTCGAAGCTAGAGTTCCCTTTTATTAGAATTTCATATATATATATATATATTATATGTTATATGTTTTATTCGGAGACGGCGGGTCTTTCTGTTTACGACCTCACGCAGGCGCCTCGAATAAGTTTCATTCGCATTTCGTTTTTATACTTGTATATATATATCTCTTCATCCCGATGATCGAGAGAGAGTGCCACCTTCTCTTCGTATAATTCCGTAGCTGGAGGGTCGTCTCCTCCTTAAGAATATTTCTATTCGTGCCAACGGAGGTTGCCAAGCTCCCTGGCGTTTTCGTTTGTTAAAGTATATAGCTTGTTAATACGTCGTATATACTTTCGTCGATACAGGAGGAGTACGGCTCCTTACCGACCATTGTGATATATATTTCATAGTTTTTATATGTGTTCAAGTCAAATTCTTTTGGTATCGTATCGTTAATGATCCTTCCGCAGGTTCACCTACGGAAACCTTGTTACGACTTTTACTTCCTCTAAATGATCAAGTTTGGTCATCTTCCCGGTAACATCGGCAATGCTTATCACATTGGCCGCGCACCAGTCCGAAGACCTCACTAAATCATTCAATCGGTAGTAGCGACGGGCGGTGTGTACAAAGGGCAGGGACGTAATCAACGCGAGCTTATGACTCGCGCTTACTGGGAATTCCTCGTTCATGGGGAATAATTGCAAGCCCCAATCCCTAGCACGAAGGAGGTTCAGCGGGTTACCCGGGCCTTTCGGCCAGGGAAAACACGCTGATTCCTTCAGTGTAGCGCGCGTGCGGCCCAGAACATCTAAGGGCATCACAGACCTGTTATTGCTCAATCTCGTGCGGCTAGAAGCCGCCTGTTCCTCTAAGAAGATTTGTTTGTACGTTGGTAGTAAAAACCCACCGACCGAAGCCGGGGGCCTTCGAGATACCATAAGTTACGTCTATTTAGCAGGCTAGAGTCTCGTTCGTTATCGGAATTAACCAGACAAATCGCTCCACCAACTAAGAACGGCCATGCACCACCACCCACCGAATCAAGAAAGAGCTATCAATCTGTCAATCCTTCCGGTGTCCGGGCCTGGTGAGGTTTCCCGTGTTGAGTCAAATTAAGCCGCAGGCTCCACTCCTGGTGGTGCCCTTCCGTCAATTCCTTTAAGTTTCAGCTTTGCAACCATACTTCCCCCGGAACCCAAAAGCTTTGGTTTCCCGGAAGCTGCCCGCCGAGTCATCGGAGGAACTTCGGCGGATCGCTGGCTGGCATCGTTTATGGTTAGAACTAGGGCGGTATCTGATCGCCTTCGAACCTCTAACTTTCGTTCTTGATTAATGAAAACATTTTTGGCAAATGCTTTCGCTTCTGTCCGTCTTGCGACGATCCAAGAATTTCACCTCTAACGTCGCAATACGAATGCCCCCATCTGTCCCTATTAATCATTACCTCGGGGCTCCGAAAACCAACAAAATAGAACCGAGGTCCTATTCCATTATTCCATGCACACAGTATTCAGGCGAAGGTAGCCTGCTTTAAGCACTCTAATTTGTTCAAAGTAAACGTATCGGCCCACCTCGACACTCAGTGAAGAGCACCGCGATGGGATATTAGTTGGACCGCCCGCGAGGAGCTAAGCCCACCGATAGGACGTACCACATAATGCCAGTTAAACACCGCGAGCGGTGAACCGACACTGTGACACACAGATTCAACTACGAGCTTTTTAACCGCAACAACTTTAATATACGCTATTGGAGCTGGAATTACCGCGGCTGCTGGCACCAGACTTGCCCTCCAATTGGTCCTCGTTAAAGGATTTAAAGTGTACTCATTCCGATTACGGGGCCTCGGATGAGTCCCGTATCGTTATTTTTCGTCACTACCTCCCCGTGCCGGGAGTGGGTAATTTGCGCGCCTGCTGCCTTCCTTGGATGTGGTAGCTGTTTCTCAGGCTCCCTCTCCGGAATCGAACCCTGATTCCCCGTTACCCGTTACAACCATGGTAGGCGCAGAACCTACCATCGACAGTTGATAAGGCAGACATTTGAAAGATGCGTCGCCGGTGCTAGATGACCATGCGATCAGCACAAAGTTATTCAGAGTCACCAAAACAAACGATGGACGGACAGACGAGCCATCCGCCACCGATTGGTTTTGATCTAATAAAAGCATTCCTACCATCTCTGGTCGGAATCTGTTTGCATGTATTAGCTCTAGAATTACCACAGTTATCCAAGTAAATGTAGGTATGATCTAAGAAACCATAACTGATTTAATGAGCCATTCGCGGTTTCACCTTAATGCGGCATGTACTGAGACATGCATGGCTTAATCTTTGAGACAAGCATATGACTACTGGCAGGATCAACCAGGGATCTTATTCGTATAACAATTCTTATAAATTTCGTTTAAGTTCTCTTCGTGTCGTAGGTGGGACGTAAGCACCGTACGACGAGACTTTTCGTTCTTAAGATAGATATATCTATAAAATATATCTCCTAGCGACGTTCGAGATACACCCATAGTTCAGTAATAATCTTCGAACGCCGCTCGCAGCCACTTTGTAATTCTCAACTCCACCTCCTCTCTTCTCTCTCTCTCTCTCTCTCTCATAGTCTTATATAAAATGTTTAGAATCGTACTTCTAAAGGAACATTTCCATAATGCTGTCTTCGTGTAAAAAGACTTATTAGAATATCTTAGCGGTAAAGCACGTATACGCACCTCACGCTGAACGAACAAGCGCGTATCCCAGTGCGTCGCGCTGGACATACCGTAAGAATATTCTTTCAATCGGTAGAACATTTTCGGCAGAAGACATACTACGCAAAGATAGTACGCTCCTACCGCCTCATCGGATACTTCTGCGAAAGCAGAAGTTTTTATAGAAAGCAGACGGTTATACTCTTTTGAATGAATCGATGCTCAGTTAGTACAAGCACACACGCATCTAACAATTTTTGTTAGAATACGTACACACAGGTCACCAGCTTCCCGACTCAGGGGAACCTTGCCACGATATTTGGTCATTACGTCCAGGACAGCGACCCGCGGCGCAGCAGTGTAGAGAAAAAACCAGAACGAGAACGGAGGAACAGTCGAGAAATAGCGTAAAATACACTAAGACTCGAGGAGCGGTGACTGAATTCTCAACCGAGGCCGTAGAATAGCCACGCGCTCAACGCTGTTCCGACCGAACCGTCCGGCTCGACGTCTCTCTTATAGATACGAAAGCGCCAGCCGGAAGGCCGGCGCCGGCCGGGCTAGCGGCCGCGCGCTTACGGTGCAAAACCTCCGTAGCAACGTACCGTTCGGAAGGGACGCTGGAACTTAGTCTCGCGAACGCTCGATCACTACTATACAAAGCCAATATCCAACCATCGAAATACATTACCAGACGTTTTATTAACATAATAGAAATGCATTTTTACCAAAAAATTAATTTTTTTTTTCACCGAAAAATTGCATCAGTAAACATACTCTTTTATCGAATACGGACAAAAAATAAGTTTATAATCAATTACAATACGTTAAAATAAGTAGAAATATGCAAAAAAATATATACCTTGTAACGTTAATTAACGAAAAAATTAGAAAAATATCCCAGTCGTGTCAGTTCGACGAACGCTAATTTTTTGAAAAAATCGATAAAAATGTTTAATCCCGACGTATTTAATAGAGATAGAACGATTCCCGTAAAAAAATTCATACCTTGTAACGCTTTTAAACGAATAAACTCGAAAAAACTTTTTCGCCCTCGGAATTTTTCTAAGTCCCAACGTACCGGCTCGGAATTTTTCTATGTTCCAACGACCGGTCGTGTCGGTCCAAACGTTTTTATATCCGTCTGCCGACGATATAAACGCTTAATCCCGACGTATTTTATCGAGTTATAACGATTTCTTGAAAAATATTCGTACGTTATAACGCTTTTTAACGAATTAATCGAAAAAGAGTGTTCGGTCCGAAAATTTTCTAAGTACGAACGACCGGCCGCATAGGTCCGTTTTTAAAAATCGTTCTCGGACGGAAATAAACCATTAATCCCGACGTATTTCGTCGAGTTACGTCGATTTATGCAAAAAAATTCATACCTTGTAACGCTTTTTAACGAATAAACTCGAAAAAACTTTTTCGCGCTCGGAATTTTTCTAAGTCCCAACGTACCGGCTCGGAATTTTTCTATGTTCCAACGACCGGTCGTGTCGGTCCAAACGTTTTTATATCCGTCTGCCGACGATATAAACGCTTAATCCCGACGTATTTTATCGAGTTATAACGATTTCTTGAAAAATATTCGTACGTTATAACGCTTTTTAACGAATTAATCGAAAAAGAGTGTTCGGTCCGAAAATTTTCTAAGTACGAACGACCGGCCGCATAGGTCCGTTTTTAAAAATCGTTCTCGGACGGAAATAAACCATTAATCCCGACGTATTTCGTCGAGTTACGTCGATTTATGCAAAAAAATTCATACCTTGTAACGCTTTTTAACGAATAAACTCGAAAAAACTTTTTCGCGCTCGGAATTTTTCTAAGTCCCAACGTACCGGCTCGGAATTTTTCTATGTTCCAACGACCGGTCGTGTCGGTCCAAACGTTTTTATATCCGTCTGCCGACGATATAAACGCTTAATCCCGACGTATTTTATCGAGTTATAACGATTTCTTGAAAAATATTCGTACGTTATAACGCTTTTTAACGAATTAATCGAAAAAGAGTGTTCGGTCCGAAAATTTTCTAAGTACGAACGACCGGCCGCATAGGTCCGTTTTTAAAAATCGTTCTCGGACGGAAATAAACCATTAATCCCGACGTATTTCGTCGAGTTACGTCGATTTATGCAAAAAAATTCATACCTTGTAACGCTTTTTAACGAATAAACTCGAAAAAACTTTTTCGCGCTCGGAATTTTTCTAAGTCCCAACGTACCGGCTCGGAATTTTTCTATGTTCCAACGACCGGTCGTGTCGGTCCAAACGTTTTTATATCCGTCTGCCGACGATATAAACGCTTAATCCCGACGTATTTTATCGAGTTATAACGATTTCTTGAAAAATATTCGTACGTTATAACGCTTTTTAACGAATTAATCGAAAAAGAGTGTTCGGTCCGAAAATTTTCTAAGTACGAACGACCGGCCGCATAGGTCCGTTTTTAAAAATCGTTCTCGGACGGAAATAAACCATTAATCCCGACGTATTTCGTCGAGTTACGTCGATTTATGCAAAAAAATTCATACCTTGTAACGCTTTTTAACGAATAAACTCGAAAAAACTTTTTCGCCCTCGGAATTTTTCTAAGTCCCAACGTACCGGCTCGGAATTTTTCTATGTTCCAACGACCGGTCGTGTCGGTCCAAACGTTTTTATATCCGTCTGCCGACGATATAAACGCTTAATCCCGACGTATTTTATCGAGTTATAACGATTTCTTGAAAAATATTCGTACCTTCTAACACTTTTTAACGAGTTATTTGGAGGGGATCTTTCGGCCTTTTCGTAGCGGTGCGAAAAAATTCTAAGTTCCAACGTCCCGGTCACGTTGGTCCGGAGGATGAAATTTTTTAAAAAAATAAAGTGAAATCGCTACTTTCGACTAGATTTCGTCGATACGTAACGATTTCACACAAAATTTCGATACGTTATAACGCTTTTTGGCGAGTTATTTCGAGTTGAACATTCGGTACTTTCGTAACGGGGCGAAAAAATTCTAAGTTCCAACGTCCCGGTCACGTTGGTCCGGAGGATGAAATTTTTTAAAAAAATAAAGTGAAATCGCTACTTTCGACTAGATTTCGTCGAAACGTAACGATTTCACGCAAAATTTCGATACGTTATAACGCTTTTTGGCGAGTTATTTCGAGTTGAACTTTCGGTACTTTCGTAACGGTGCGAAAAAATTCTAAGTTCCAACGTCCCGGTCACGTTGGTCCGGAGGATGAAATTTTTTAAAAAAATAAAGTGAAATCGCTACTTTCGACTAGATTTCGTCGAAACGTAACGATTTCACGCAAAATTTCGATACGTTATAACGCTTTTTGGCGAGTTATTTCGAGTTGAACTTTCGGTACTTTCGTAACGGTGCGAAAAAATTCTAAGTTCCAACGTCCCGGTCACGTTGGTCCGGAGGATGAAATTTTTTAAAAAAATAAAGTGAAATCGCTACTTTCGACTAGATTTCGTCGATACGTAACGATTTCACGCAAAATTTCGATACGTTATAACGCTTTTTAGCGAGTTATTTCGAGTTGAACTTTCGGTACTTTCGTAACGGTGCGAAAAAATTCTAAGTTCCAACGTCCCGGTCACGTTGGTCCGGAGGATGAAATTTTTTAAAAAAATAAAGTGAAATCGCTACTTTCGACTAGATTTCGTCGAAACGTAACGATTTCACGCAAAATTTCGATACGTTATAACGCTTTTTGGCGAGTTATTTCGAGTTGAACTTTCGGTACTTTCGTAACGGTGCGAAAAAATTCTAAGTTCCAACGTCCCGGTCACGTTGGTCCGGAGGATGAAATTTTTTAAAAAAATAAAGTGAAATCGCTACTTTCGACTAGATTTCGTCGAAACGTAACGATTTCACGCAAAATTTCGATACGTTATAACGCTTTTTGGCGAGTTATTTCGAGTTGAACTTTCGGTACTTTCGTAGCGGTGCGAAAAAATTCTAAGTTCCAACGTCCCGGTCACGTTGGTCCGGAGGATGAAATTTTTTAAAAAAATAAAGTGAAATCGCTACTTTCGACTAGATTTCGTCGATACGTAACGATTTCACTGATAATTTCGATGCGTTATAACGCTTTTTCTCGAGTTATTTCGACTCGAACGTTCGAACAGTGGCGAATATTTCAAAGTCCCTGCGACGCAACGATACGCTCTTACGCGTTGCTCGCTCGCTCCGCTCGCTCGAAAAAAAAAGTAGCCCAACCCAAAACCAATCCCTTTAGCGTTCGTTCTTCGATTTCATCGAAATCTTCGTTCGAACGCTTGGGATCGGTTTTGGGTTGGGCTATATTCGTCCGAGCGAGCGCAGCGAGCGAGCATTTGTCGCGATTATTTTCCTCGTTTTCGTCTCTCTCGTGAAACGGGAAAAAACGTGGAAAACGGGAAAAAACGGGAAAAAACGGGAAAAAACGCGAAGAAACGGGAAAAAACGCGGAAAAACGTTTAAAAATATTTGAAAAAGCGCGCGCGCGCGCGCGCAATACGAGCTGCGCAGAACGGCGTACCTTAAGAGAGTGTTACCTACTCCGGCGCATACCCGCTGATTCGGAGGTGCGCGCGCAGCGGTAGCACGAGCGGCTAAGTCCAGCGGCGTATTGCTTTATGCTCGCACGCGACTAAGTCCAGCGGCGTATTGCTTTCAGTTTGTACGCGACT
>NW_026099478.1:0-37105 GCF_024542735.1 Bombus huntii
ATTATATTAATTTTATATAGAATATATTTAAGAAAGATATTTAATTTTTTGCTAGTTAAGTATTGATCGATTAAGTTACTGTACCTTTGTTCCGATAAATGCGTGCCATTTCCTCGAATCTAATATCATAGCAAATGCCAATACCTATTTTGCAGCCCTTCACATCGAACGTCGTTAGGGAGTTACCAGGACTGAGTGAATCACTCTCTCGAAAAGTAATCTTATTAGGAATGTCGATGTCGAATAGATGTACCTAATAACATAAAAATGTGGTCGCTAATTCTATTGCTGCAACTTTTGTAATTTAATATCAAAGTTACCAACTCCTAACTTTAATTATTTTTTATTTAATAACTGACAGCGTTTTTATCACTTTCTTTTATTAAAAAATCTTATCATTTAATAATGTTTAAAAAGGAGAAAAAATAAGTATAATAATATTTTAAGTATGTGAAAAATTTATACAACAACAAACACATTACAACAAAAATGGGCGTTTCCCGTATCATAACGTATTTTATAAACCGTAAATTATAGAATTGGTTATAGTATACGTATGTACATATGTATATTCCTAAATTATTCCTAGATAGAGTCACTTTCTTCACCCAATATTTTCAAATTCAAAGCCATAAAGGAATATATTACTTACCTTTCGGTGTTTTGCTATCAAAGTTCCATCGGGACCCCAAATAGTACAGGTATTGTACAATTTAGCGCCCTCTATTTCAGGCATCGTACCACCAACTACATAGATGTTGTTTTCTTTAGCTGCGTTCGATGAAGCAACGCTCGTTTCACCATCAGGAATACTCTCGGCGTATTTTGGAAAGTACTCTGCATTGCAATATTTCAATTAATGAAGAATAACTGTCTTTTGTTCCAACCATAAATTAAATTGAAATGTTTGTCAGTTTTTTATTTTTTAAATTATTAAAATAACTAAGTTTTATATTTCGACTTAATTAAATATGCAATTACTTAGCTAATAGTATATATAATAAATTGTTTCTACAGGTTCAAAATGAAAAATGAATATTTAGAAATATTTAATTACGACAATGCTATTTGTGTTAGCATCAGTGGCTTGTTACTCAACGACTTTGCTAGTACTTTTTGAAACATAAAGTTAGTTTTCAATTAACACTTATACTAGAGGCGGAATTATAAATGCAAAATAATTGATAATACTAATTTATAAGTACCTAATTATTAGTATCTTAAAAAATATATTTATACAAAAATCACGATAATCATGAAAATGGGGAAATCCTAAATTCTCGAATCAATTCACAATTTATTTTGTATATTAATTAGATTCCGCGCTCATCAGTACGTACTCACTGGCGACATCGAGAAAATGTATCGGCAATTCCTCGTACGACCAGAGGATCGGAAATATCAAAGGATATTATGGCGCAGCGCGAGTGGAGAAACAGAAACATATGAGCTTAACACCGTAATACTCTTATCATAGAAATAGAAGCAGTCCTCAATTCCCGCCCGCTAACTCCTATCTCCACCGATCCAAATGATCTCCTAGCCCTCACTCCCGGACATTTCCTCATTGGCGATTCATTAATGTGCTTACGTGATCGAGATTTCAGAGACATTCCATCGAACCGACTCTCCAAATGGCAGCATATCCAACAGCTTAAACAACATTTTGGAACCGCTGGCATAAGGAGTATTTGAACGAGCTAACCAACCGCAATAAATGGAGCAAGGGTGGACACAGCATCCAAAAGGGCACAATCGTCATCCTCAGAGAGGACAACGTTCCCTCCATGCATTGGCTTCTGGGCCGAGTTATCAAGGTTCATCCAGGCGCCGATGGTGTCATCCGGACAGCTACAGTTCAGACGGCAAAGAGCATTTTGGATCGGGGCGTCAAAAGGCTTGTCCCACTGCCAATTCAACCCGATCTCGAGAAACCCGAACAACTAGCCATCGAGACGAAATAAGATGGGAACCTCAACCACACCTCGCTAGTTTGATCGGTACCCTCTCAACGGGGGGAGAATGTTACGCCATGCGGCTTACCATAGGTCATATTCTTAACTATCGATCGCGGCACTATAATGTCGCAGACGGATCGTCGCGTCTGCCCGGCAAACAAACATTGTAGTGGCAAGCGCATGGTTCATTAAGCAGGGCGACTTCCAGAAACGTCGACTCGTGGCCCGTATTTTACCTCGCTGTAAAAGAATGTGGCGTGATCCGAACGTAGTGGGGGTCGCCTTCCAGAAAAAACGAAAAAAAATCGAAAGGCGTTCAGAACTTTTCGAGAAGTCGAACCGTCAACACATGTGGTATGTCGCGCATTACTTATCAACCAAAACGCAGTTACATTTTTTTTTGTTCCATTTATATCTTTCTAGTTAATAAGTTGTTGAAATAAACATTAATTTATTTGTGTTAATTCTGTGGAATTTCATTGAACTACCCTTATTATCATAATCGAAATAAGGGGATCGATCAGTTCGTGGCGTCGATTATTTAATCGTAATGGGAACTTACAACTCTCGTTGACGTGCTATCTCGCGATCGCGTCTCTCCGCGAACGGTCGAAACAAAATGATTCACTAAAAACTGTCCTGAATTCCTAAGAATTTATTTACCGAAAAACTGACAAAGTGTTTATTTAAAAAATGAGGTTGAAGGTAGTCCTTTTCTTTCATTTCATTCATTTTCATTTTCTTTCTTAAGTATGGCTAACACAATATCTAATCAATTAAAATTTTATATTTTCACGTGAAAAGTTTCTTTAGATAATTATTATCAACATGATGACTCACTCTTACGGATTAATACGTGTCTGTAGGGCAATCCGGTGGACTTGATCGGCTTTTTACTTCGAAAGTTGAGTAATCGGTGTCGCTTTCTTACGCATCTTTGAACTGTATAAATGTTTTAAAATTGTTTGATCCAGAATGTACCACACCGGACAATCAAGAAGGCAGGTGCCTTGACTACAGAAAATGTAAACCTCTGCAAGAAATATGGCAGATACAGTACCGTACAGCCACCGATTTTTATAGACGATCAGTGTGCAGATACCAGGGCAATGTTACGATCGTTTGCTGTCCGAACGATCCAAACAAAGAGAAGAGAGAAATTTTAATAAAAACTGTGTATAAGTATAAGGCTTTGCGACCACCATACTGTGGTTTTAGCAACGTCTCTCATACCAGGGTGGTCGATGGTAAACCAGCTGAACTTGGTACGTTTTATGTCTTTCTTTCCGATTAATAATAAGCCATTTACTGCAAAGAATGAACTTTAAAGGCATTAAACAGCACATCAATGTACATTTCAATTAGACTAAATAATAATGCTATGATTTTATCGGTAGTAACTTTACTTATTAACTTGAATTATTTCTTTCTTTTACTTCATGTTAGGAAGAGTATCTTTTTGCTTGAAATAAAAAATTGATATAGGAGTAATAATATGGATAGAGATCAAAAACTGTTAGGGCAGAAATTACACGTTTGAACTTTATAGTTCAGTATAGTTCAAATAGAAATTATATAGAATTATTTAATAATTTGTATTCCACTGGAATAAAAATTTAATTTCTGTCTTTATCAAATCTCTATTTCAGAGTATTTGTACGTATGTACTTATCGTCTGCTGTATGATCGAATATCGAATAGGTAATAATCGTTGTTACCCGTTATGTGAGAAAAAATTATGTATATTCACAACTATGACTATTGCATTTTAGGCGCTTGGCCATGGATCGCTGCATTAGGTTTTCGTAATCCCCGAAACCCAGACAAACCACTATGGAAGTGCGGAGGTTCCCTGATATCGGCTAGGCATGTTTTGACCGCAGCACATTGTGCACATATGGATGGAATAGAAAACATACACAATCATAATATTGTCATTCTTAGATTGGTGGAGGAGGTGCCATTTTCGAGTAAGTCCTCAAATATATATATATATATATATGCTATTGAGTATTACTGAAGTATCATATCCTGAAATTTCTTACTGTACACATATATTGTGTCATAAAGCGTGTATAATTCTTTCTCATACTTTTGGTCATTCGTTTCCTGCATTTTCATTTATTTTTTTATTTTTCAGGGTACGTATATCCCATTTGTACGAAAGAGCCCCTACGAAAGAGCAACTTCGTCGGCTATAACCCCCTTGTTGCTGGATGGGGAGCATTAAGATATAGTAAGTGATATCAATTTTATAATAAAATTAAATAGTTCCAGTCTTAAATATCTTTCTTATTTTCTTCGTAGGACGACCACGACGTAATGCATTAATGGAAGTACAAATGCCAGTGATTAAGAACGCCGAATGCAAAATAGCTTATTCCAAATTTCCTAATGCACCTGATATCACTGATGGTATAATATGCGCCGAACATGCTCAGGGTGGAGAGGATTCTTGTACGGTAATTAAGTTACAGAGTTACTACAAACTATACGGTATCTGAAGACACGTCGATTCGAATTAACATCAAATCGACGTCTTAAACATTAAAAATAATAGATAAACACAATTTAATAGTTTTGCCCACTTCTCACACCTCGTTATGGTATTTAATCTAATTTCCTTCTAATCTTAGTTTTGCTCAAAATACATATAACATGTACGTTATAAATTGGAGTATTTCAATACACAAATCAATAGAAGATTATTACTGTATATAAGTATAATTTCAATACAATTCGATCGATATATTTCAGTGTCTTTGATTAAAAATTTAACGATCCTTTCAGGCTGACCGCGGCGGACCACTGCTGATACAACATGAATTAACCTCGTATTTAATAGGTATTGTGTCTTATGCTTATAAGTGCGGCACAGCTGGGTATCCCAGCGTTTACACTAGGGTCACATCGTACCTTGACTTCATTCTCCAAGCGATGCAATAATATGATATTACTGTTCCATAAATATCATTGTGTAAAAAACGTAAAGTTGGATTTTCTTATTGTGGAGATAAGAAACAGCTCAAATTTACATTGTTTTGTACGTTACAAATTATAGGCTTAAAATGTACGAAATGTAACTTTGAAACGACACTAATTTTTTACGCACGATAAACCTCCACGACTTAGGTATGTAAAGATGATAAACGTGTATTAATTCTATTAATTTGGTAATAATAAACCAACTTTCTGAGAAGTTCTGTAAATTTCGTTTCTGTTGTATCAAGAGAATAATGGAATATTCCACTTAGATCGTATACTTCTTGTACGTACGTACAAAATTTTCCGGCTAATCTAAAACACTTCATAAGATAGAGAGCTTCTGGAAATTCGGACACAGAGAGTGCATAAAATACAAGATAAGTCTCGTGTCTTTCAAAATTATTTTTTATTCGCTAAAAACGTCCTGTGTACTCATGCAATCACATGCAACCTCGAAACTTCACTTATTTTTTATCACTTTCCAATTCAATACACAGTTTCAGCATTTTTGACTATATGTAAGAGAAATTTCCATTCAGCCAAAGGTGTACTTACAGATTATAGATTCCTATACGACTCTCAGTAAAAATTTATCCGCACTCCAGATAGTTAAAACTTCTGTCGACCGTATTGATCCATCTGCACTCTTCGTATGACGTCAATATCTGTTCAGTGCTGCTGCGCAGGTTTCTTTGTGTTACGTCAATTCGTTTGTGACCGTTGCGCGAGTAATGGCGCTTTGCAATGGTGATTTGCAGGAAAACAGTGCAGGATGCTGTGATTCGTTTCTTGTGGTCGGAGGTTATGTTTGATGCCTATATTTATCAAAGATTTAATGCACATTATGGAGAAAGTGTTTTGTCACGAAGTGTGTTTGAATGGGCACAAAAGTTCAAAGAAGATCGCACGAGTGTTATGAAAAAACAGCTGGACGCCCGTCCACATCCACGATGACAACATTGAACGTGCTCATGAACTTATGCTCTATGGAATAGACGAGTGACACTGGATAATGTGGCAAATCATTTGCAAATCAGCCACGGCTCTGCTTATGCAATAGTGCACGACAGATTTGGATTTTAAAAAGTTTGTGCGAGATGGATGCCGAAAAAGCTGATGAAAAGGTGAAGACGACGATGCATTCGTGGTTCGCAGCTCAGCCCAAAACATTTTTTAATGAGAAAATACAAAGGTCCTTCGGCAAATGGACAAAGTGTATACAGAAATCGAGTGATTATGTCAAAAAATGATGTATGTCTTTTTTGACAATTGCTTAAAATAAATTCTACACCGACAGAGCGGGTAACTTTTTACTCACCCTCGTAAGACACTTAAATTTCCAATCTATTATGATGAATAAAAGAGCTTATACTATTAAATCTAATTGTATTTTGTTGCATGAGAGTACACGTGTATGTGATGTACATTACCTTTATATCCCCTTGAACGCTTCAATATTGCGCATATATACTATATTTTGTACAGCTTCTATAAAATTTCGTATGTTTGTTTAGGCTGTTAATCTAGAGGCTGGAGTACAAAGAAGTGGCACAATGATGTGGGCTGATGACATTTATAATTATCAAGGAATCACCCCTACATTCGCTCAGGTATATATCGTTGACTATAACGTATTTAACATATATGATTGTTAGAATATTAATAATTAATTTTTAATTCTATCAGAATTTTAATGAAACTGTCCCTTGGGAAGGAAGAACTGATACCTTGATATCACGGTTTGTACATCCTATATATACGACAAATTTTAGAACATTATATAACGAAGAACCAGATCGTCGTGGCCATGTGATGTGAATAAAAGGACTTGAATTTGATGATATTTTTATAATGTTAGATAACATAACTAAGTATCTTCACAGTAAGATAGGATGACATGGTTTACATGATCTTAATGTTGTTCACTCGAGTGATGATATTATAAGGAAAAGCGTAATATCACAGGTAGGATGATTCATAATTTAGAACTACTAACTCATGTATGTATTAAAAATTAAAGAAATATATTAAATTTTATAGGATATTTATGTTTAGTAACCAGTAATTCAGAGATTGGTATTCATGGTTACTATAACGAGGCTGTAGAAACGCACCCTTTCTTCTTTGCAAATGGTCCTGTATTTATGTCTAAGCCGAAACTGGAACCTCTGAATAATTTAGATTTATTCTTGTTATTTTCTAAAATACTTATCTACAGTATACCATAAGGAATGATACCGTATCGCACCTAATCAAGTGCCTTAAGAAACATCAACAGGATATCACAGTAAGTAATCCCTTATCGACAGAAGTGTAAGTAAAAGTTATGTGTCATTGTTATACACAATTATGTGTTAGTGTTATACACAGTTATTTATCATTTTCTATTAATTCAGTTGTAGCCACTACAATATCTATGACACTGGTAGTAATTATAAGAACAATAATGATGTTCTATAAGAGGAAATGATGATTAGGAACAAAAACTTACAGGTAAGTCAAAGTATATGTTATTTGCCATTTGAAAAGAAAGTTACTAACTTGGAATTTTTTGATAAATAATAATTGTGCAAAATATATTGGATTTCAAATTTGTCAAAAATTGAAATTTAAGAAGCATTGTAATAATATAACATTAATATTTTGATTTTTCAGGAGATATCATGCGGTGGATGGATAATATGTAAAAAATATTAAGCAGTATATGAATTTTCATATTGCGTAGAGATAACAAAATGAATTTTAAAAAATGTCGACACGGTAATAAGAAATAGCATCGTGACAAAGAATATATAAAGACAGTTTCATTTTTTATAAATAAAAATTTGTTGTTCCAGATTTTGAAATACAGTGAAACGTTTAATTAGTATCTTAATATCTTTAAATAATTATTATTTTAGAATCAATTGTAATTGTATCATACGTACTTTTGAATTCGTGCAAGAACATATGTAATTTTGAAGTAGTTATTATTAGGAAACTGTTAGACGCGAACAGTATGCGAAAAGTTAGTATGCAGTGTAATAATTATCAATCAAAACACAAGAATTAAATTCTTGAGGAAAAAATTTCCGGAATTTCTTATTTACATGATTATAAAGAAATCCATAATAAAAAGGAGCTGCTTTCTAATACTTCTCTTCCTTGTAATGCCTACGTTAACAATAACGAGGTTCGACTTTTTGTTTTTAGAGGGATACTGGAAAATTTGAAAGTACAGTACCATTGGGAAGAAAATCACGATATTGAAAACGATATTTGCAAGTAAATTTCCAAAAAATCTGTTTTCAAATTTTCGCTTTCTATTTCACATTAAAAGAAAGGGAGGGCTGCCTTCTTTTTCTGCAAGACAAAACAAACATTCTGAATCTCGTATCAATGAATGATGTCAATAAGTTATTTTTCTTTTCAGATTGAACAATATTCCAGATTTATTCATAATTTCATACTACGCGAAGAATAGACTTTCATAGGTATATAAAGGAAATATTAAGTATAGGAAAACTCTTTTTCGTTGTAGGTGACATATGCTTCACGGTTGAACACATGTATTTTTGAACACATATAAATGAAAAAGTACTCTTATGGAGAAAAAGAATTGATACCTTCGATTGACATTAGATAATGTATATAAACTTATGAACAATCACTATCACTATCAGTTTGTATTTTAGGTGCACACGCAGATTTGTTGGAGTTCTTATAAAATGTACTTCCTGTACGAACGTTTTATTCTTCCAAATTTTACGATACTATGTCTCATATGATAACTATATGGATTAAACGTAATATAAATGATCCGAAAATAGACTCGAACGACATTAATTGTCTTTCTATTTATACCAATATCGAAAATACAAGTAAAGCTGGAGCAATAGTATGCAAGAATGGACTATTTATTATTTTAAACCAAATCATAGCATATTCAGAATGCACAGTATTATCATGAAATGTAAATGAATCAGTTGTAAACGAACGATTTTACTGTAAAATCGTTGCCGCCTTTTTTTCATCTGAAATATAGCAGCAATGAGTACATTCTTTTAATATATAATAAAACGAGATATCTTTATAAAGTTACATATGTCATCACTGGTAACTGTTATCTCGTATGACGCCAAATATACCGTTAGTATGGAATGATATTTTTATGAAGATATACTTTAATGATAGATTTTATGAATGAAACGTTATATAAGAAAAATTATCTCTTGTTATTCTATGAAGTGTAGTAGCTAATGAAGATTAATTTTACGAAGTATTAGAGCAAAAGAGAATTAAAAAATTAAAAAGATCTAAATAAGATTGTTCGTGTGGCTTAATTATCTCAATTCTGGTACACCACTTGTTACATTCTAACTAATTAGCGCTAAACAATAACTTGCAAATATTAAAGATATTAACACCTAAAGGTTTTCAGGAAATTTTATAATATTTGATTATTGTATATCTAGTCATTGATTGATAAAATTTCTTGTATAAGCATAGATCGAGGTTGACGTCATACGCAGATTGCATATCATTGACAGGTATCGTTTTAATTTATTTTATGGCTAGAATCGTTTGAATATTATACGAATAATTATTTCCATTCGAACGATTAATAAATCACGTACCTATAAAAGATATATTACGAAAAAGAGGTGACGAAACAAAAAAATATTGGAAATTCCGTTGTCATTAGATCAATTACTTTTGCAATGATTTTTATTTCCATGTAATTACATATGAAATGGGTAATTCATTAACATCTCCTCGA
This sequence comes from Bombus huntii, assembly GCF_024542735.1. NCBI lineage: Eukaryota > Metazoa > Arthropoda > Insecta > Hymenoptera > Apidae > Bombus > Bombus huntii. The sequence continues at coordinate 9,703 of NW_026099478.1, forward strand.
ATCGAATATAATTCGTTACACTTCACAACGATTCAAATAATGGACGGGAAATATATAATAACTTTCCTGTCCTTGCGTTAAAATAGTACTGTACAAATCAGATGATACAACCTAACCCCAACCTAACCCCAAAAAACCCAATTACATCCACATTGCATGACAGCACACTTGCAATGGATTTTTGTGATTTCAATGTCACAGACAATGACACAACTAATCAGAACACGTTCGAGGCTATAGACATTGAAATTACCGCGTGTTTAATACGTTTAAAGCATAAATCTAAATTTCACGCGATTATTTCTTTGTACATTGTGAAACTCTTAAATTATCTTAATCGAATAAATAATCCTAATGTAATAAAACATCTTGAAATAGACCTAGATATCTGAAACAGAAACTCGAAGGATAAGAAATCCTAAAAGGTACTAATCCTAAAATAACAAACTCCTAAATAATAAACAAGTGATAAAACCTGTTATAAATAATAAACCTTACCTGGAATAATCAAATCCTAACTAATCGAAAATAAAATAAGGCAAGCAATTCTTAATCTTTCAAGTAATTTTTCCGAAAACACAGAAAGATAGAGAAATTAAAAAGACGCAGCACAAATTGCAGCACAATGAAAGTTTCGGAGCGATGAATACGATCGTATTAAACTAAATAATTTTCAAAAGTGAAATTACACTGAAACGTATATCGATGATATTTGTCATTTCTACGATCTGTTTCGCTTGGTCGTGCTTCTTTTCTGATGTAAATTCAATTTATAATACGAACTAAGTTTCCTTTATTATTATTAGTCCTGCGTCTTTTTAATTCGTCACTTCTTTTATTTCAGAACAATGACGGGCTCCAAGATGCTGTTCGGATGTTTGGCGTTAATTGCTTTTCTGCATCCATTAGTTCACGTTTGTACTTCGAGTAGTACAGCTCAAGGTTTGTACTTCGAGTTGTCTTTTTCCATGCACTTCAAATTCCAATACGATCTGGTCACGTGGCCTTCGTACAATTTCGAAATTTTACCTGTTTGGTAATCGTCAATGAAAAAAGAAGTTATGCGTGACCTCAACACATTGAAACAATTTTTATGATTTTTTATTTGCCGGTTGGTCAGCAAGTTAATGGAAAAATTTCACTTAACTATTCGCGTTAATCTCTTCGGTTTAACTTTTGGGAAATGCTTCGTTAGCTTCGGGAATATTCCAACGATTCGTTTTACGTACAAAATAAGCATGATAAATATTACATCACGGTAATGTAATATCGGAATATATTAAAGGTGTAATTTTGTTCGATTAATTATAATTTATTAATAATGGATTGAAAATACAGATATTAGTTAGACAGAGAAACGATGTTTGATTAACAGGAAAACTAAATGCAACGCTCGTATTTACAACAAATAACTTGACAACTATTTGGTAACTCTCTCTCTCTCTCTCTCTCTCTCTCTCTCTCTCTCTCTCTCTCTCTCTCTCACTAGCAACTCTAACACTCGACAACACTCGCAACTCAATTCTAACGACTCTATGCTTCGACGTCTCGATCAACTCTGATTCTCGCAACACGCACACTTTTCGATTCGCCTTGAATAGCGAAACCGTCCTTCTTCTAACGTTGTCTATTGTTTCCCTCATACCTATGTAAGAACTACCAACTACGTGCCTTTAGTCACGTAGGCACTCTTAAATGTAAACGAACCACAGAAACACGACGTACACGGTTTTTCTATTTTCAGCCGATCTCCAATCAAAGCTATTCTACGATATTACAATCGGCCTTTCCTGACAATCACATCTGCCCTCAGATGTGCTCATCATCGCCGCTCGCACTTACATCACTATCGTCAGCATTCCACCATTTCATGTGATCGGCTGCCGTGGAAGTTGTACGTGGCCCTTCGTGCTCCCCCTCTCGCTGCACTATGCATCGGTCATTTCGCAGGACTTTTATCACCCGATACGGTCCAAGAAACTTCGGATGCAGCTTTAGCCCGGGACCCCTCTGCATCCTCTCGATTGCCACTAGATCTCCCGTCCTGTATGCTGTCGCCTTCTTGCGTCTCCTGTTATACGCCCGCTTGTTTCGGATTTGGATCTCCTCAATCCGTCTCTTTGCGTCCGCACGCAGCTGATCTCGTTCCTCTTGGAACACCGCGGCCTGTTCGTCCTCGATGCTACTGCTCCTCTTTCGCTCTTCCTCTATCTTCCTCTCCGTTGTTTGTTTACCCATTTCACTCTTGTCAGGGGCTTTGATCGTCGTGGCAGCATCGTGACATTTTCGTAGGCTCGGTTCGTACATGGAAGACGTTAACAACTTACCATCTACCGAGACTATGATCTCTTCTTTTTCGAAGGTCTTCACGTTCATCGTGTCCTCGACAATCCCATCGTCGTCCTCGTCATCCACATCCTCTGTATATCGATATTATTGGAGGGATTCCGCACGTGCGACTTCCCTTGTCTTTTCGTTCGCCTTGCATTCACTCTCTTCGAGTCTATCCGAAAACTTGAAACAACCCTCACATCCGCAACGCTATCCTTCTCAGTAAATTCGCAAATATCATCAACAACATTCTGTTGCTGTTGTTTAGCCAGATTCTTCCTCCTCGTGATGTTCGCTAAGTCCTCCTGCTGGCCGCAAGAATCCGACGAGGACACCATCTCGTGGTCCACTTTACCAATCACCACGTGTCTTGCCACTATTCTCCGTTCCTCCGACACTTGCTGCACAGCTGCCCGATACTTCTTCAAAACTTCTGCTAACTCTTCTTTATTTTCTTCCAATTGCGACAGTAGCTCAGTTCGTTCGCGACTAGCTACATTAACACGATCTTCTGCTTCGGAACGTTGCCGCAGTACTTCCTGCAACGAAGCCTGCGTCTCATTCGGTTCTTGCTCCAGTGCCTGTTTCGCTTTAACTGCAACTGCTCTAGCGCATTCTGCATCTTCTAACTGGTTCTTCAGCTGTCGTAAAGCTGCTTTACCCGTCGAGTCACCTTTCGATCTCTCCAGCATCGTTTGAGCGTCTCTTAGCAATGCTTTGGTTCTCTTCAAATCTCTTTTTAGCCTATGTTGCATGTCCTTAACGTGTGACAAATCTATCTCACTCGCCTGTGTCTCTACATCTATCTTGAGGACTTCCGGACACTCATCGGGATTTTCGTCCTTTATTCTACTAATAAAAGATTCTCCCCCTTTTATACTTATTTCAACAGTGTCCAAAAAGTCTGCGCCAATAATAAGCGAATGTTGCATCACTGTGTCTGGAACTACGTGTATGGTTATACAGTACGACTCATTGTCTATAATAATGTTCGTGGAAAATTTCCCGAGCGTAAAATTCCTTCCGGAACCGACACCGCCAAATCCAACGATTTCCCGACTTAATCTGGGCGCTCCGATTTTCACATGCTGATCTGCTCGCATTAGAGTCAGCTCACTACCGGTGTCTATCAACGCGCTCAATTTGAAATTTTCCATCTTAACATCCTTACCACGCCTTGTTTGTAACGACCGAAACACGCTGTAAACTTTTTTTGAGGGCTCACCCAAATTGTCGCAACTTGATGCGATGTGTCCGTACTCCCTACATTTGAAGCAATTGTAGCATCGCGTCTTCCTCGCATCTCCAGATCGACCGGGTTCCTTGTTCCTCTCGGTTTCGGACAGCTTCGCCACCGGCTTTACCCTGTTACTCTTCGGCTCCTCAAATTTCGTCCTCATCTCCATATCTCTTTTTATCGCTTCGTAGCGCCTGAAACGCTCTTTTAATTGCTCGATATTCCTGGCTCCGTATAGCACAGTCTTGTTCGCGACCTCGTCGGGAATGCCTTGAATAATGTAGTCTATCAAGGATTGCGTATCAACCCTTCCTTGTTTTGCAATCCCGCACATGTGATACATATATTGTTGCAGACTCTCATCTGCTTTCTTCTTTCTATGGGATAACTCGCCATGTATCTGTTGGTCGCTTACTACATTTTCAAACTCATTCCTCAACGCCTTTTTTAGCTTTGCCCAGGACTTCGCGCATCGTTTTTGTCGTACGAAGGCCTGAGCGGAGCCTGCGAGTAATTTCTTAGCATAGGCCACCATGTGGGCGTCTGACCAACCCCACACTTCTGCCATTTCCTCGAAGTCTTCCACCCACTGATTTACCCTCAGCAGATCATCCCCGCTGAATTTCTCTAATGAGTCTTCCACGTCTTTAAGACTCAACATCGAACCGACGCATACCTTCTGCTGCTACTCATCGCGGTCCTGATACACCGCTCGCGTGCCTCTCCTGTATTCTCGCGCGCCTTGTTTATCGTCCTCGCCTTCACTTTCGTCGGAGCTCTCTTCTTCCGACGATACATCGTCTCCTTCTAGGGCCGCCTGTAGCCGCGCGCGTAGTTCGGATTTTCTTCCCGTTACCTTCAACCCCAAGCTAACGAGACGCGCTCTCAGCTCTTTCGTCCTCAGCTTCTCGAGGTCTTCCTCTCCCTCTTGACTGCGTTCGGCTCTCTGCTTGCTTCTTAGATCTCGCTGGTTTGTTGGTTCTTCGCCACGCTTCGAATCCTTAGGAGTAGATCGACCAGGTTTGCACGCTCTGTTCAACCTGGCAACCAGCACTGATCTCGCACCGGATATAGGCAGATTCATCTGTGCGAGCTTACTCCTCAGCTCCTCCAGCGTCAAATCCTCTTCACCCGACAATCGTTCGTCTTCAACGTTTGCCATTTTATTCTATTCTTTTCTACTCCCGCAGAAATAGCTCCGTTAAATCGTATCGTTTCTCTGTCTTATTCAATCCCGGACGAGCCCCCACTTGTAATATCGGAATATATTAATAATGGATTGAAAATACAGATATTAGTTAGACAGAGAAACGATGTTTGATTAACAGGAAAACTAAATGCAACGCTCGTATTTACAACAAATAACTTGACAACTATTTGGTAACTCTCTCTCTCTCTCTCTCTCTCTCTCTCTCTCTCTCTCTCTCTCTCTCTCTCTCTCACTAGCAACTCTAACACTCGACAACACTCGCAACTCAATTCTAACGACTCTATGCTTCGACGTCTCGATCAACTCTGATTCTCGCAACACGCACACTTTTCGATTCGCCTTGGATAGCGAAACCGTCCTTCTTCTAACGCGTTTTTAATACGCGATGGCGCTATCACTTTCTAAAAGCGTCGTCTTTACATTTCCGATGGCCACGGGCACATCCGACTGCCAGATATACAATGTGTTATAAGAGTATCATTACCATACTTTTCATGAAAAGAGCAATTTTTCTTGATAACTATACTCTGTAACATAGATTGAAGTCGCTGATTTGATCCCTCTGATATCGTTGTCTTATGAGAGTCTCGTCTGGTCTTGATTGGTTCTGTTGACTCTTATCGTTGTGAAAAATCGATTCGTTGTGTACCTTTTTTGTATAGAGAATTATTTTGTGGTAGAATATAATGTTGTAATATTTGTGGTCTTTACTTTACTAATTTTGTCACTGAGCCGCTCTTTGGTTCGTTGAGCGATTCATATTCCGCATATATTCCGTACTTGCTTCGCTTGGTACTTTTATAATTTTCGCAGTTACAATAAAAAATTTAATTCTTAACAGATTAAAGATTTAACCTCTTGCTTTATAGTGTACAATAATTTTTTTTTTTTTTTTTTTTTTTTTTATAGGTTATGTGATCCATAGTTTGAGTAAGTAGTACATATATATATATTTACGTGACAAGCTTTCATTTCAATCTATATTTAAGATTAATATTTTATCAGTTTCTGTTCGTAACAACATCGAAGTAGTCAATAAGTTTGAAGAGTATAATTAAGGAAGTTATGAAGCAAGAGGTTAAGAACAAATTCTGAAAGAGGTTATGTACAACTCAGTAGTACTGCTTTACATTACTTTGCGAATTACTTTTCAAGCATAAAAATAGTTTAACAGCCACTTATAGTTACTTCCTTACCATTACATTCATTAAATTCGTTTGATTTTGTAAACAAAATAACCACGCTGACCAGTCTCTTATTTAAAATAGAATTATTTTGTCATATATCCAACAGTTTACTTTCTCTTCGCTTTGTCTCGTATTACGACTTTATAACGGTGTTTCTTTAAACTTTAAACGATCGTAATAAATGTATTTACGGACGATGACTGATATCTGGTCTGTCTTAAAGTTGCAACTAATTAGTGCCCCGTTACTTTGGACGTTATGAAATGTTGTATAACCAAAGACTTATCTTCTCTTTTGGTAGTTGCATAAGAGAAGACTGAGCCGTTGAAACGCTCGAATAGATTAGCTGATTCGCTTAACGTATTTTTACTTCCGACGAGCTAAACACAAGAGCAGAAAGCACATAAGGAATAATACAGAAACGTCAAACGTATACAGAAATATATTTCGTAAAAGCATTAGTACGTAACATGTCTTTATAATTCTATTTATGTATAGTAAAATGGCTTGTATCCATTTTCATGAATTATAACTGACATTTCAAAGCATTCATGTAGATATGTAACTCTCGTTAATTAATAATTTAACAATGCGTCATGAAACGTATCATTTTCGTTTCTTCCTTTGTTTCGTTATACACAGGAACGAATTTGTAAATAAAGATGTATAATCAACGATAACATATGACAGCGAGTATAATAACTGTCAGCAAAGGAAGAGGTCGGTAAAATGATTGTGGTTGATTTCAGTGTATCGGTAAATAAGCTTTGACAGACGTTGCCGGGGGACTCGGTGTCGGTGAAACCGCGTCGATGAAATGATTGTCAGTAATTTAAAGATAACCCAATTTATTGATCTGTCTCCCCTTCATGGCGTTGTACGTCTCTCTATAAAACATATTCTACCTCGGAGGGCTGAAAAATTTAACTTGGTCTCACTGGACTGGACTGTAAGTAAGAAAATTGAAATGCAAAATCCACGTGTGAGCGCAACGGTTTAGATGGAAAGTTCGATAGGACAATTATGTATATTAGCCTGAAAGAAAGCTCGTGGCTTCGCACGCAACACGTAATTTCCCTCGCTGAAATAATCCTATTACAACGATACGATTTAAAATTTTCCTTAACAGACCTCGCAATGTAATTCTTCATCTACAATTTTTTATTCGGCCTGAAACAAGAGACTTTCGAAGCCTTATAGAGTCTCGCGAATCTAAAAGTCAGGTTTCAACGTATTTTCGCGTCTTATTCTATAATACTGAAGACATTAAAGGTGTTAACGATTATTGTCTCACTATGTACGTACATCAAACGAGTACTTACGTAAGAGACGAATGGAAATGGAAACAGCCGAGAATAATTGAAGATAATTTGAATACGTTCCAGGCTATAATACAATTTCTCGTGAACCGTAATTGATTCGCAGAAGGGAATTGCTGCTTCTCACGACTAGCAAAGTGTTTCGCAAAAAAAGAAAAAAAAGAAAAATGGTATCGGAAGGATAGAAAAAAAGCGGTGGCCTACATCAAGCAATCTTCATGCCGATAATGCATTTATTATTCAGTTCGTTCATTTTCTATCGCGTAACAGACACTGGGATAACTGACAGAACGAGCGTATAAATCTTGCATCTCTCAACCTGACTTCTCCCAATTCGCATACTTCCATCCTTCGTATAAGTGACAATGAATCAGAAGAGTTTCATAGCAATATTGAACAACATACAGTCAACTACAACACCATTAGATACATCCACCATACAGTCAACTACAACACCATTAGATAACAGCAATACAATAGATTATAATTTTCTACGTGTCATTGATTCATCATCATCATTTTCCATTTTTTTAGCATATGTAAAAACGTATCTGACGTAATCTTACCTCGCTCTTTGAGTAAAAAAATCCATTCAAATGAAACAAAGGGAAAAGAAATAAGAAAACAAACACTCACATATGAATCTTCATTACATAACTGTATGTACTCCTCGAGGTATAATTACTCAGACACGTTACAGCGTACCTTCTTCGTTCCCTGATGGCTGATGTTGATCGTTGACGTTTATAATGAAAGAATTTCGTCAACGGCGCCATCTGGATCCTTGTTGAAAAATTAAAATAGCCGCAACAGCACCATTAAGCTCATTACCCAGAGTAGCTCTTGTTGCTGAGTCGTGGAGGAATTCTTATCATCAACGACATAAACTATACCAGTTCTGGTAACGTTCTTCAGATGGTCCAGGCACTCGAACTCGCAATATCGCTCTCCAACACGGAATTTCTTGCATGTCTGTAGTAAAAAGAAATCGATCAATTGTACAGATCAATCGTCACTCGACTGCTCGAGAATTCAGATCATCCAGAGAATAGAATAGAGACGTGGAAAAATGTAGTGCGATCATCGCAGTGGGAGGAAATAGGGGGATAGGGACCAAATGAATGAACGAGATGTTAAGGACAACTGACGATAAGTTCTTCTTTTGTCGGGAATTGCATGTTTGTGAATGGTTTGTGGGTGGTTAGGTGGAGAGAATTGAAGAGTTTGGAGGTGACTGGAAGAGTGTTTTGGGCAAGGTAGATTGCAGAATGGTTGCGGTAGCATTGTGTTAATTATGGGTTTGTACATGTAATCTTTGTATGTATCACTACATACAACCTAACGTATATTTTTAATAATACATCAGAGTTTTAGTTATTTCATAGCTATGAATTTTATACTCTATAATCTTGACGTTTTATTTCACAGAAGCGTTTGAATATCCATAAAAATTAAATGAACCAATGTATTCATTATCTTATAGAGAAGATATATTATTTTTAATTATGTTCCAATTATTTATCATGATCCTGATTTCCTTATTCTGAAAATTTGAAAGGAAGTTTTGTAGTTTGATACTTTCAGCGACAAAGGGTCAATATTGCTTTAGTATATTTCGTCACATATACATGTATATCTATATGTCGGAGATGAAAGGACACCGGAACCTTTGGATAGCCCCGCAACATTGCAATCTAAAGTCTACTATAACTGTAACTAAACTATTGTAGTTATTCAATCCGATTGTAATTGTTCGAGATTAGTGACGGTGAGCTTTGGCTCAAGGTGACAGTCTGTCGCCCAACGTAGCCGCGGTCAAGGGATGAACGCTTTGCCTAACAAAGGTATGGAGTAATTCTATAGCTCTCCTTAAAAGAAATATTCGTGGCGACACGCGACAGTAAACATTCCCACGGTTTCTGTCCCGTGGCTCGCCACACGCAGACCCTATTCTTCGAGTAAGATGATTGCCAGATGTCGATGCGTCTCCGCAGTACATGTTCGGCTAGCCCGAGGGCCCGTTATAAATCTTAAGGTTTAGTTAACTAAAGTCCTTCAAACAGACAAACAGTCTTTGTCCCAACTACGGGAAGATAGGGGAGACATATTTTTCAACGAGCGACGTCTCCCACTAGCAACTTTCCCTCGAGGGCGGCTACCATCTTTTTCTAACCACCGATATGGAGATTGACCAATTAGCAGCAACGTCAATTTCCCTTACTTCCTAAACGAAGGCTTTCCTCGACGAATCCGATGATCTCGTGTCCTTAGACACACCCCATTATAGTTTTCCTCTGTGGCATCATCGGGACGGGACGGGCATTCTTTTACGCGCTCCCGTCGACCAAAGAGTAACGTCTTTACGCTCAGCAATTATTTTTACGAATCAGACTTAGATTCAGCGAGAACGCCCATCTGTCATCCCGTTGGCCGCGGATTCGTTATCGAACCGGAGACCATTGTCACTAGTGTCGCGGACGTCTCACCGCCGTGGTAGATTGTCAAACCTGTGTTATTCATACCTGTGTCAATAAATCGTATCTTCGTTACACCGCAACGATGGCTACCTTCAATGAAGACTCCTCAAACACCGACAACCCTATCCCCAATGTCATTCCGACATATATATCCACCGAAAATGCGCTCTTGTAGACAAACGCTCGATTCGCGTCATAGCTTTTAAAGCTTGTCGCATCTCAATCCGTTGGAAAAAGTTTTTCCTGTAGCATATTTTATTTTTACGAACCAACAAGGTCTTTGTTTATTTCCTTCTGCTTTTGCTCCAATTTCCCCATTGTTTTTTCAAGGATAGTATTTCAGAGCCACTAGTCAAGTTTATTGTAACAATAAACGTACGTTTCGGAAACATTTTGTGCTGTGAAACAGAATACACTAAAGTTTGAAGGTCACATCGATTTTCGAAAGTTTATAAATGGAGGTGTATGACAGTATCACCAGCTGTTGCTGTCCAAGTAACTCCAACATCGAAATACTACAACGATTCCAATCGAAAACGCTAAGAGCCTTAATAGACGCACCTTGGTATGTTACCAACGAAACCATCCATCGCGACCTCAAGATACCTACAGTCAAAGAGGAAATAGCAAAATATAGCGACAGATATAGCAAAAGAGTCAACAAACACCGAAACCCCCTAATCACTGGACTACTCGATACGACGGACCAGATTCGATTTCTTTTTACTACAGACATGCAAAAAATTTCGTCTTGTCTTACTTCCTCAACAACTTTTAGATCTGATAGAAAAAAGAAACATACGAAGTAATAAGTAATGCTTACTAATAAATTCAACAAATACAGAGGAAGATGGCTAAATCGATAAATTAACGAGACTAAAAATTAATTACATCATGGATCTCTCGCTTTTAATTTTAAGCTGTAAATTACCGATATCGGTGACTGCCATATTCTCTTGAGTTTCCAAATCGTAAAGAATCTTTCCCCAGGGATTGGTCAACTGTGTATGTCCCCATGCGACGTAACTTGCTTAAGGAACACGAGCCGGTGATATGCAGGCAACGTATAATTGATTATCATTCGCTCTGAAACGCTGAAGTAATGACCAGTGCAGTGGTCCAGTGGTCATATTGAATGCCGCTGGATATATCAGCATTTGGCAACCTAACCCAGAGAAGCAGGAAATATGAAGCCACCGAATACCAATTAACTTCGTAGTTGCACGGTTCACATTCCATCATTTCTGAATATGCGAGGACAGTCCTCTTATTGTGCTTTTAATTCTTTTATTTGTTTCATTTTCAGCAAATATACTGGTTTTTTTAAATTAAGCTTCTTTTTATACAGAGTTACAGATTATATTAATTTTATATAGAATATATTTAAGAAAGATATTTAATTTTTTGCTAGTTAAGTATTGATCGATTAAGTTACTGTACCTTTGTTCCGATAAATGCGTGCCATTTCCTCGAATCTAATATCATAGCAAATGCCAATACCTATTTTGCAGCCCTTCACATCGAACGTCGTTAGGGAGTTACCAGGACTGAGTGAATCACTCTCTCGAAAAGTAATCTTATTAGGAATGTCGATGTCGAATAGATGTACCTAATAACATAAAAATGTGGTCGCTAATTCTATTGCTGCAACTTTTGTAATTTAATATCAAAGTTACCAACTCCTAAACTTTAATTATTTTTTATTTAATAACTGACAGCGTTTTTATCACTTTCTTTTGTTAAAAAATCTTATCATTTAATAATGTTTAAAAAGGAGAAAAAATAAGTATAATAATATTTTAAGTATGTGAAAAATTTATACAACAACAAACACATTACAACAAAAATGGGCGTTTCCCGTATCATAACGTATTTTATAAACCGTAAATTATAGAATTGGTTATAGTATACGTATGTACATATGTATATTCCTAAATTATTCCTAGATAGAGTCACTTTCTTCACCCCAATATTTTCAAATTCAAAGCCATAAAGGAATATATTACTTACCTTTCGGTGTTTTGCTATCAAAGTTCCATCGGGACCCCAAATAGTACAGGTATTGTACAATTTAGCGCCCTCTATTTCAGGCATCGTACCACCAACTACATAGATGTTGTTTTCTTTAGCTGCGTTCGATGAAGCAACGCTCGTTTCACCATCAGGAATACTCTCGGCGTATTTTGGAAAGTACTCTGCATTGCAATATTTCAATTAATGAAGAATAACTGTCTTTTGTTCCAACCATAAATTAAATTGAAATGTTTGTCAGTTTTTTATTTTTTAAATTATTAAAATAACTAAGTTTTATATTTCGACTTAATTAAATATGCAATTACTTAGCTAATAGTATATATAATAAATTGTTTCTACAGGTTCAAAATGAAAAATGAATATTTAGAAATATTTAATTACGACAATGCTATTTGTGTTAGCATCAGTGGCTTGTTACTCAACGACTTTGCTAGTACTTTTTGAAACATAAAGTTAGTTTTCAATTAACACTTATACTAGAGGCGGAATTATAAATGCAAAATAATTGATAATACTAATTTATAAGTACCTAATTATTAGTATCTTAAAAAATATATTTATACAAAAATCACGATAATCATGAAAATGGGGAAATCCTATATTCTCGAATCAATTCACAATTTATTTTGTATATTAATTAGATTCCGCGCTCATCAGTACGTACTCACTGGCGACATCGAGAAAATGTATCGGCAATTCCTCGTACGACCAGAGGATCGGAAATATCAAAGGATATTATGGCGCAGCGCGAGTGGAGAAACAGAAACATATGAGCTTAACACCGTAATACTCTTATCATAGAAATAGAAGCAGTCCTCAATTCATATAGATATACATGTATATGTGACGAAATATACTAAAGCAATATTGACCCTTTGTCGCTGAAAGTATCAAACTACAAAACTTCCTTTCAAATTTTCAGAATAAGGAAATCAGGATCATGATAAATAATTGGAACATAATTAAAAATAATATATCTTCTCTATAAGATAATGAATACATTGGTTCATTTAATTTTTATGGATATTCAAACGCTTCTGTGAAATAAAACGTCAAGATTATAGAGTATAAAATTCATAGCTATGAAATAACTAAAACTCTGATGTATTATTAAAAATATACGTTAGGTTGTATGTAGTGATACATACAAAGATTACATGTACAAACCCATAATTAACACAATGCTACCGCAACCATTCTGCAATCTACCTTGCCCAAAACACTCTTCCAGTCACCTCCAAACTCTTCAATTCTCTCCACCTAACCACCCACAAACCATTCACAAACATGCAATTCCCGACAAAAGAAGAACTTATCGTCAGTTGTCCTTAACATCTCGTTCATTCATTTGGTCCCTATCCCCCTATTTCCTCCCACTGCGATGATCGCACTACATTTTTCCACGTCTCTATTCTATTCTCTGGATGACCTGAATTCTCGAGCAGTCGAGTGACGATTGATCTGTACAATTGATCGATTTCTTTTTACTACAGCCATGCAGAAAATTTCGCCTTGGAAAAGAATGTTGTGATTTCGAATGTCTGGATCACCTGAAGAACGTTACCGGAACTGGTAAAGTTTATGTCGTTGATGATAATAATTCCTCCACGACTCAGCAACAAAAGCTACTCTGGGTGATGAGCTTAATGGTGCTGTTGCGGCTAGTTTAATTTTTCAACAGGGATCCAGATGGCGCCGTTGACGAAATTCTTTCACTATAAACGTCAACGATCAACATCAGCCATCAGGGAACGAAGAAGGTACGCTGTAACGTGTCTGAGTAATTATACCTCGAGGAGTACATACAGTTATGTAATGAAGATTCGTATGTGAGTGTTTGTTTTCTTATTTCTTTTCCCTTTGTTTCATTTGAATGGATTTTTGTACTCAAAGAGCGAGGTAAGATTACGTCAGATACGTTTTTACATATGCTAAAAAAATGGAAAATGATGATGATGAATCAATGACACGTAGAAAATAATAATCTATTGTATTGCTGTTATCTAATGGTGTTGTAGTTGACTGTATGGTGGATGTATCTAATGGTGCTGTAGTTGACTGTATGTTGTTCAATATTGCTATGAAGCTCTTCTGATTTATTGTCACTTATACGAAGGATGGAAGTATACGAAATTGATAAAATTATTAATAATATTTACGAAGAGAAAGTAAACTGTTGGATATATGACAAAATAATTCTATTTTAAATAAGAGGCTGGTCAGCGTGGTTATTTAGTTTACAAAATCAAACGAATTTAATGAATGTAATGGTAAGGAAGTAACTATAAGTGGCTGTTAAACTATTTTTATGCTTGAAAAGTAATTCGCAAAGTAATGTAAAGCAGTACTACTGAGTTGTACATAACCTCTTTCAGAATTTGTTCTTAACCTCTTGCTTCATAGCTTCCTTAATTATACTCCTCAAACTTATTGACTACTTCGATGTTGTTACGAACAGAAACTGATAAAATATTAATCTTAAATATAGATTGAAATGAAAGCTTGTCACGTAAATATGTGTGTGTGTGTGTGTGTGTGTGTGTGTGTGTGTGTGTGTGTGTGTGTGTGTGTGTGTGTGTGTGTGTGTGTGTGTGTGTGTGTGTGTGTGTGTGTACTGCTTACTCAAACTATGGATCACATAACCTATACAAAAAAAAAAAAAAAAAAAATTATTGTACACTATAAAGCAAGAGGTTAAATCTTTAATCTGTTAAGAATTAAATTTTTTATTGTAACTGCGAAAATTATAAAAGTACCAAGCGAAGCAAGTACGGAATATAGGGATATAGGAAGCGATGGGGAACAGCAAGTAACTCCAACATCGAAATACTACAACGATTCCAATCGAAAACGCTAAGAGCCTTAATAGACGCACCTTGGTATGTTACCAACGAAACCATCCATCGCGACCTCAAGATACCTACAGTCAAAGAGGAAATAGCAAAATATAGCGACAGATATAGCAAAAGAGTCAAGAAACACCGAAACCCCCTAATCACTGGACTACTCGATACGACGGACCAGATTCGCAGGCTGAAGAGGCACTACCCGCTAGACCTAAACGTTAGATTCATTTAATTATCCAAATTAAGCTAATGCACTTACTTATAATACTTATAAATTATACCTATCTATAATAAGTATTAACTTATTGTAAATAAACAGCCATGTCACTGCGCCACGCCAGAAAAATTACTGAAAATTCTCAACGCGAGAATTGATTGTAATTCCAACAAATAAATAAAAAAAAAAAAAAGCTGTTGCTGTCCCCAAGCGCCAAAATACGTTCTGACTACTATTTTATGTATCTCACAGAAGTATGTCTTCATTCATCATCTCCCATGCCATCCACCAACGTGTTCTTAACATGTTATCTCCTAGTAAAATATTGATATTGAGTCAGATATCCAACTGAATAATCTTTTCGGTGTCTACTATAAGACATTTAAAACCAAGGCTCGTACACACGTGTGCTTATACGTCAGATGTAATACTTAACACGAAACCTGCTTATATTAATATTAAATTTATGCATAGTAGGATGTTCGACCTTTGTAAAAATGAAATTATAATACATACAGTTTCACCGTGGAAAAGTGAATCTTTCTAGCATGTCCACGCAAATGCAGCGGAGGGGAGGACTGTGCATGCACCAAACAACTTTACGTTCGTAATTTTTCACACAAATGTACAACTGTAGGGAAATAATTATCTCTGATTTTTCGGATGTTAGGAATCGACAATATCGCATAACGGAATGCTGTGTTCTACGTATTCTATTTTTGTTACGAAAGTGGTACAAACGAAGTCCACGTAAGAATAGTACAACAAAATCGGTTGAGGTTAGGTTATCGTGCAGATATCGCGGCTTTTGCATTGGAAATCACGCAACTGCCAGTCTCGTCGTTCCTTGTAAACGAAAGAAAGGTATTGTAATCGGTCGGAATTAACATAAAACTCGTCGCATGCGACCATATGGCCTGAATGTTGAATAAACGAGAGTAGAGCGCGAGCTATGTGATTCTAACCGTTTAGGCGGAAACTAATGATTGTAACCAGAGCCGAGATATATGCCAATATTACTTTGCTCGACAAAGCGTATAAGATGAGGAGAGAATCGCGATAAGGTAGAACAAGAGACAGATATTCTCTACGTAAAGCAAGTCTGTCAACTAGATTGAAATCCTATAGCTATAACTACAGTGAATCCATATTCTGGCGAATTGTCTTTTCACAAATGAAGCTTCTGAAGAACGGAATTGATACAATAACTACTGTTCATTCATAACTACTGTTGTAAGAATCTATATATTTGTCTATCTATATCTATATATATCGATCTATATATATTTGTCAGAATGTCATTTTATCAAAAAACCCATCCTCTGTAATCATAGTTTAACGAAGCATAATTAATAGAAGAGGTAGAGCGTTAAGTGGAGATGATTTAATCACAGTTAAGTAGATAAATCTCTATATTAGTCTCTTTAATTAAAATGTCCTACGTTTTATTTGCGTCATTTTTTTTCTTCATCCAATTTAAAATGTTTAAATAACAATAGCCTATACAATATAATTTTATGTAAAAAAATTGATTATACCATGTTTATTACAGATATTTAACATTTTTGTGTACATACAAAATTTAGATTATACCTCGCTTGAGAACAAAAATTCTATTTGTTTTCCTAACATGTACTAATAATTATTGATCAAACTAGAAAAAGCTGGAGGAGATTACTTAGGAAGATTACTTAGCATCTTATATTCCTGGCAAGAGAAAATGAAAAATTCGTTTCTTCTCTTTGCTTCCCTGTTCCTTCTTTCCTCCTTTTTCCCTTTTTACATCGCGTTGTTTTACATCGCAATTTACATTTATTTGTAAAGTTTGAATCTTCTCGATATTGAAGATGTTGAAGCTGCAAGTATGTATTTCATTTTAATCCATTCGAGACCGAGATTTAATTGTAAGACGATACCTAGGTGTCGGTACGATCTGAATGTTTAGTTAGAATGATTCTGTGTTTTACTCTCTCCAGGGTATCCTTTTCATACTTTGATTTTAAATCGATGACAATCTTAAATAGTATGCCTCATATTTTTAAAATATAAAATTATATACTATGTTATTCTATAATGTATTATGTACAGTCATATATATATATAATAATTCTATATTGAAAAAAATATGAAATTAACATGATATATACATTACTACATAAGTTATATATAAAATATGTATACTATACCCTTGCCTACTGACTGATATGAATTTCTTTCGGTCTCGAATGCGTTAAAAGAGAGCGCAAAGAAGGCGAAATTACTTATTGTAATTAGTAAAACGACCTGAGAGGCAGACAGATACAAGAAAGAAGGAATATTATATTAGCGGCATTATCATGTTTTTGCTCTCTTTAAGTCTTTCATCGAGACAGACAATCTACAGGTATTAATCGACCAATTTCTCCAAGCTGATAACTTCGAATTGATGTTTATATATAAGAAGTGTTATGTGTTAATCTGTCTAAATGTTTAAAAGGTGTTATAAATTAAATGTTGTTAAACGATACGTAATTGCCTTTTGATCGTAAATTTTACTATCAAGGGGTCTTTTATGTATGCGTAATCATTGTGAATTATAACAATTTATGTGATCGATATTAAAGGTGTTTAAAAGCATGTAGTTTTTTTCTATATTACTATTCTCCTATATTATTATCCTATATTATTATAGCATTCCTATATTATTATAATATCCAATTACATGTTGATACACAAGATATACAGATTATTATTTATAACGTTTTGGTTTTCTTAATTGAGTCATTCATTTAGTACAAATGATAAGAAATTAGTAATAATTCACAAAAAAAGGATATCGTAGTAGAAATATTATAAAAAAACATTTTCTGTTTTAGTGTAGAGTTACTCCTTCTTACAGACAGTGTCGTACAAATCTGTACGTCTCTGAGAAAATGTAGGTATCTGAGCCCTTACTTCCTCAACAACTTTTAGATCTGATAGAAAAAAGAAACATACGAAGTAATAAGTAATGCTTACTAATAAATTCAACAAATACAGAGGAAGATGGCTAAATCGATAAATTAACGAGACTAAAAATTAATTACATCATGGATCTCTCGCTTTTAATTTTAAGCTGTAAATTACCGATATCGGTGACTGCCATATTCTCTTGAGTTTCCAAATCGTAAAGAATCTTTCCCCAGGGATTGGTCAACTGTGTATGTCCCCATGCGACGTAACTTGCTTAAGGAACACGAGCCGGTGATATGCAGGCAACGTATAATTGATTATCATTCGCTCTGAAACGCTGAAGTAATGACCAGTGCAGTGGTCCAGTGGTCATATTGAATGCCGCTGGATATATCAGCATTTGGCAACCTAACCCAGAGAAGCAGGAAATATGAAGCCACCGAATACCAATTAACTTCGTAGTTGCACGGTTCACATTCCATCATTTCTGAATATGCGAGGACAGTCCTCTTATTGTGCTTTTAATTCTTTTATTTGTTTCATTTTCAGCAAATATACTGGTTTTTTTAAATTAAGCTTCTTTTTATACAGAGTTACAGATTATATTAATTTTATATAGAATATATTTAAGAAAGATATTTAATTTTTTGCTAGTTAAGTATTGATCGATTAAGTTACTGTACCTTTGTTCCGATAAATGCGTGCCATTTCCTCGAATCTAATATCATAGCAAATGCCAATACCTATTTTGCAGCCCTTCACATCGAACGTCGTTAGGGAGTTACCAGGACTGAGTGAATCACTCTCTCGAAAAGTAATCTTATTAGGAATGTCGATGTCGAATAGATGTACCTAATAACATAAAAATGTGGTCGCTAATTCTATTGCTGCAACTTTTGTAATTTAATATCAAAGTTACCAACTCCTAAACTTTAATTATTTTTTATTTAATAACTGACAGCGTTTTTATCACTTTCTTTTATTAAAAAATCTTATCATTTAATAATGTTTAAAAAGGAGAAAAAATAAGTATAATAATATTTTAAGTATGTGAAAAATTTATACAACAACAAACACATTACAACAAAAATGGGCGTTTCCCGTATCATAACGTATTTTATAAACCGTAAATTATAGAATTGGTTATAGTATACGTATGTACATATGTATATTCCTAAATTATTCCTAGATAGAGTCACTTTCTTCACCCCAATATTTTCAAATTCAAAGCCATAAAGGAATATATTACTTACCTTTCGGTGTTTTGCTATCAAAGTTCCATCGGGACCCCAAATAGTACAGGTATTGTACAATTTAGCGCCCTCTATTTCAGGCATCGTACCACCAACTACATAGATGTTGTTTTCTTTAGCTGCGTTCGATGAAGCAACGCTCGTTTCACCATCAGGAATACTCTCGGCGTATTTTGGAAAGTACTCTGCATTGCAATATTTCAATTAATGAAGAATAACTGTCTTTTGTTCCAACCATAAATTAAATTGAAATGTTTGTCAGTTTTTTATTTTTTAAATTATTAAAATAACTAAGTTTTATATTTCGACTTAATTAAATATGCAATTACTTAGCTAATAGTATATATAATAAATTGTTTCTACAGGTTCAAAATGAAAAATGAATATTTAGAAATATTTAATTACGACAATGCTATTTGTGTTAGCATCAGTGGCTTGTTACTCAACGACTTTGCTAGTACTTTTTGAAACATAAAGTTAGTTTTCAATTAACACTTATACTAGAGGCGGAATTATAAATGCAAAATAATTGATAATACTAATTTATAAGTACCTAATTATTAGTATCTTAAAAAATATATTTATACAAAAATCACGATAATCATGAAAATGGGGAAATCCTATATTCTCGAATCAATTCACAATTTATTTTGTATATTAATTAGATTCCGCGCTCATCAGTACGTACTCACTGGCGACATCGAGAAAATGTATCGGCAATTCCTCGTACGACCAGAGGATCGGAAATATCAAAGGATATTATGGCGCAGCGCGAGTGGAGAAACAGAAACATATGAGCTTAACACCGTAATACTCTTATCATAGAAATAGAAGCAGTCCTCAATTCCCGCCCGCTAACTCCTATCTCCACCGATCCAAATGATCTCCTAGCCCTCACTCCCGGACATTTCCTCATTGGCGATTCATTAATGTGCTTACGTGATCGAGATTTCAGAGACATTCCATCGAACCGACTCTCCAAATGGCAGCATATCCAACAGCTTAAACAACATTTTTGGAACCGCTGGCATAAGGAGTATTTGAACGAGCTAACCAACCGCAATAAATGGAGCAAGGGTGGACACAGCATCCAAAAGGGCACAATCGTCATCCTCAGAGAGGACAACGTTCCCTCCATGCATTGGCTTCTGGGCCGAGTTATCAAGGTTCATCCAGGCGCCGATGGTGTCATCCGGACAGCTACAGTTCAGACGGCAAAGAGCATTTTGGATCGGGGCGTCAAAAGGCTTGTCCCACTGCCAATTCAACCCGATCTCGAGAAACCCGAACAACTAGCCATCGAGACGAAATAAGATGGGAACCTCAACCACACCTCGCTAGTTTGATCGGTACCCTCTCAACGGGGGGAGAATGTTACGCCATGCGGCTTACCATAGGTCATATTCTTAACTATCGATCGCGGCACTATAATGTCGCAGACGGATCGTCGCGTCTGCCCGGCAAACAAACATTGTAGTGGCAAGCGCATGGTTCATTAAGCAGGGCGACTTCCAGAAACGTCGACTCGTGGCCCGTATTTTACCTCGCTGTAAAAGAATGTGGCGTGATCCGAACGTAGTGGGGGTCGCCTTCCAGAAAAAACGAAAAAAATCGAAAGGCGTTCAGAACTTTTCGAGAAGTCGAACCGTCAACACATGTGGTATGTCGCGCATTACTTATCAACCAAAACGCAGTTACATTTTTTTTGTTCCATTTATATCTTTCTAGTTAATAAGTTGTTGAAATAAACATTAATTTATTTGTGTTAATTCTGTGGAATTTCATTGAACTACCCTTATTATCATAATCGAAATAAGGGGATCGATCAGTTCGTGGCGTCGATTATTTAATCGTAATGGGAACTTACAACTCTCGTTGACGTGCTATCTCGCGATCGCGTCTCTCCGCGAACGGTCGAAACAAAATGATTCACTAAAAACTGTCCTGAATTCCTAAGAATTTATTTACCGAAAAACTGACAAAGTGTTTATTTAAAAAATGAGGTTGAAGGTAGTCCTTTTCTTTCATTTCATTCATTTTCATTTTCTTTCTTAAGTATGGCTAACACAATATCTAATCAATTAAAATTTTATATTTTCACGTGAAAAGTTTCTTTAGATAATTATTATCAACATGATGACTCACTCTTACGGATTAATACGTGTCTGTAGGGCAATCCGGTGGACTTGATCGGCTTTTTACTTCGAAAGTTGAGTAATCGGTGTCGCTTTCTTACGCATCTTTGAACTGTATAAATGTTTTAAAATTGTTTGATCCAGAATGTACCACACCGGACAATCAAGAAGGCAGGTGCCTTGACTACAGAAAATGTAAACCTCTGCAAGAAATATGGCAGATACAGTACCGTACAGCCACCGATTTTTATAGACGATCAGTGTGCAGATACCAGGGCAATGTTACGATCGTTTGCTGTCCGAACGATCCAAACAAAGAGAAGAGAGAAATTTTAATAAAAACTGTGTATAAGTATAAGGCTTTGCGACCACCATACTGTGGTTTTAGCAACGTCTCTCATACCAGGGTGGTCGATGGTAAACCAGCTGAACTTGGTACGTTTTATGTCTTTCTTTCCGATTAATAATAAGCCATTTACTGCAAAGAATGAACTTTAAAGGCATTAAACAGCACATCAATGTACATTTCAATTAGACTAAATAATAATGCTATGATTTTATCGGTAGTAACTTTACTTATTAACTTGAATTATTTCTTTCTTTTACTTCATGTTAGGAAGAGTATCTTTTTGCTTGAAATAAAAAATTGATATAGGAGTAATAATATGGATAGAGATCAAAAACTGTTAGGGCAGAAATTACACGTTTGAACTTTATAGTTCAGTATAGTTCAAATAGAAATTATATAGAATTATTTAATAATTTGTATTCCACTGGAATAAAAATTTAATTTCTGTCTTTATCAAATCTCTATTTCAGAGTATTTGTACGTATGTACTTATCGTCTGCTGTATGATCGAATATCGAATAGGTAATAATCGTTGTTACCCGTTATGTGAGAAAAAATTATGTATATTCACAACTATGACTATTGCATTTTAGGCGCTTGGCCATGGATCGCTGCATTAGGTTTTCGTAATCCCCGAAACCCAGACAAACCACTATGGAAGTGCGGAGGTTCCCTGATATCGGCTAGGCATGTTTTGACCGCAGCACATTGTGCACATATGGATGGAATAGAAAACATACACAATCATAATATTGTCATTCTTAGATTGGTGGAGGAGGTGCCATTTTCGAGTAAGTCCTCAAATATATATATATATATATATGCTATTGAGTATTACTGAAGTATCATATCCTGAAATTTCTTACTGTACACATATATTGTGTCATAAAGCGTGTATAATTCTTTCTCATACTTTTGGTCATTCGTTTCCTGCATTTTCATTTATTTTTTTATTTTTCAGGGTACGTATATCCCATTTGTACGAAAGAGCCCCTACGAAAGAGCAACTTCGTCGGCTATAACCCCCTTGTTGCTGGATGGGGAGCATTAAGATATAGTAAGTGATATCAATTTTATAATAAAATTAAATAGTTCCAGTCTTAAATATCTTTCTTATTTTCTTCGTAGGACGACCACGACGTAATGCATTAATGGAAGTACAAATGCCAGTGATTAAGAACGCCGAATGCAAAATAGCTTATTCCAAATTTCCTAATGCACCTGATATCACTGATGGTATAATATGCGCCGAACATGCTCAGGGTGGAGAGGATTCTTGTACGGTAATTAAGTTACAGAGTTACTACAAACTATACGGTATCTGAAGACACGTCGATTCGAATTAACATCAAATCGACGTCTTAAACATTAAAAATAATAGATAAACACAATTTAATAGTTTTGCCCACTTCTCACACCTCGTTATGGTATTTAATCTAATTTCCTTCTAATCTTAGTTTTGCTCAAAATACATATAACATGTACGTTATAAATTGGAGTATTTCAATACACAAATCAATAGAAGATTATTACTGTATATAAGTATAATTTCAATACAATTCGATCGATATATTTCAGTGTCTTTGATTAAAAATTTAACGATCCTTTCAGGCTGACCGCGGCGGACCACTGCTGATACAACATGAATTAACCTCGTATTTAATAGGTATTGTGTCTTATGCTTATAAGTGCGGCACAGCTGGGTATCCCAGCGTTTACACTAGGGTCACATCGTACCTTGACTTCATTCTCCAAGCGATGCAATAATATGATATTACTGTTCCATAAATATCATTGTGTAAAAAACGTAAAGTTGGATTTTCTTATTGTGGAGATAAGAAACAGCTCAAATTTACATTGTTTTGTACGTTACAAATTATAGGCTTAAAATGTACGAAATGTAACTTTGAAACGACACTAATTTTTTACGCACGATAAACCTCCACGACTTAGGTATGTAAAGATGATAAACGTGTATTAATTCTATTAATTTGGTAATAATAAACCAACTTTCTGAGAAGTTCTGTAAATTTCGTTTCTGTTGTATCAAGAGAATAATGGAATATTCCACTTAGATCGTATACTTCTTGTACGTACGTACAAAATTTTCCGGCTAATCTAAAACACTTCATAAGATAGAGAGCTTCTGGAAATTCGGACACAGAGAGTGCATAAAATACAAGATAAGTCTCGTGTCTTTCAAAATTATTTTTTATTCGCTAAAAACGTCCTGTGTACTCATGCAATCACATGCAACCTCGAAACTTCACTTATTTTTTATCACTTTCCAATTCAATACACAGTTTCAGCATTTTTGACTATATGTAAGAGAAATTTCCATTCAGCCAAAGGTGTACTTACAGATTATAGATTCCTATACGACTCTCAGTAAAAATTTATCCGCACTCCAGATAGTTAAAACTTCTGTCGACCGTATTGATCCATCTGCACTCTTCGTATGACGTCAATATCTGTTCAGTGCTGCTGCGCAGGTTTCTTTGTGTTACGTCAATTCGTTTGTGACCGTTGCGCGAGTAATGGCGCTTTGCAATGGTGATTTGCAGGAAAACAGTGCAGGATGCTGTGATTCGTTTCTTGTGGTCGGAGGTTATGTTTGATGCCTATATTTATCAAAGATTTAATGCACATTATGGAGAAAGTGTTTTGTCACGAAGTGTGTTTGAATGGGCACAAAAGTTCAAAGAAGATCGCACGAGTGTTATGAAAAAACAGCTGGACGCCCGTCCACATCCACGATGACAACATTGAACGTGCTCATGAACTTATGCTCTATGGAATAGACGAGTGACACTGGATAATGTGGCAAATCATTTGCAAATCAGCCACGGCTCTGCTTATGCAATAGTGCACGACAGATTTGGATTTTAAAAAGTTTGTGCGAGATGGATGCCGAAAAAGCTGATGAAAAGGTGAAGACGACGATGCATTCGTGGTTCGCAGCTCAGCCCAAAACATTTTTTAATGAGAAAATACAAAGGTCCTTCGGCAAATGGACAAAGTGTATACAGAAATCGAGTGATTATGTCAAAAAATGATGTATGTCTTTTTTGACAATTGCTTAAAATAAATTCTACACCGACAGAGCGGGTAACTTTTTACTCACCCTCGTAAGACACTTAAATTTCCAATCTATTATGATGAATAAAAGAGCTTATACTATTAAATCTAATTGTATTTTGTTGCATGAGAGTACACGTGTATGTGATGTACATTACCTTTATATCCCCTTGAACGCTTCAATATTGCGCATATATACTATATTTTGTACAGCTTCTATAAAATTTCGTATGTTTGTTTAGGCTGTTAATCTAGAGGCTGGAGTACAAAGAAGTGGCACAATGATGTGGGCTGATGACATTTATAATTATCAAGGAATCACCCCTACATTCGCTCAGGTATATATCGTTGACTATAACGTATTTAACATATATGATTGTTAGAATATTAATAATTAATTTTTAATTCTATCAGAATTTTAATGAAACTGTCCCTTGGGAAGGAAGAACTGATACCTTGATATCACGGTTTGTACATCCTATATATACGACAAATTTTAGAACATTATATAACGAAGAACCAGATCGTCGTGGCCATGTGATGTGAATAAAAGGACTTGAATTTGATGATATTTTTATAATGTTAGATAACATAACTAAGTATCTTCACAGTAAGATAGGATGACATGGTTTACATGATCTTAATGTTGTTCACTCGAGTGATGATATTATAAGGAAAAGCGTAATATCACAGGTAGGATGATTCATAATTTAGAACTACTAACTCATGTATGTATTAAAAATTAAAGAAATATATTAAATTTTATAGGATATTTATGTTTAGTAACCAGTAATTCAGAGATTGGTATTCATGGTTACTATAACGAGGCTGTAGAAACGCACCCTTTCTTCTTTGCAAATGGTCCTGTATTTATGTCTAAGCCGAAACTGGAACCTCTGAATAATTTAGATTTATTCTTGTTATTTTCTAAAATACTTATCTACAGTATACCATAAGGAATGATACCGTATCGCACCTAATCAAGTGCCTTAAGAAACATCAACAGGATATCACAGTAAGTAATCCCTTATCGACAGAAGTGTAAGTAAAAGTTATGTGTCATTGTTATACACAATTATGTGTTAGTGTTATACACAGTTATTTATCATTTTCTATTAATTCAGTTGTAGCCACTACAATATCTATGACACTGGTAGTAATTATAAGAACAATAATGATGTTCTATAAGAGGAAATGATGATTAGGAACAAAAACTTACAGGTAAGTCAAAGTATATGTTATTTGCCATTTGAAAAGAAAGTTACTAACTTGGAATTTTTTGATAAATAATAATTGTGCAAAATATATTGGATTTCAAATTTGTCAAAAATTGAAATTTAAGAAGCATTGTAATAATATAACATTAATATTTTGATTTTTCAGGAGATATCATGCGGTGGATGGATAATATGTAAAAAATATTAAGCAGTATATGAATTTTCATATTGCGTAGAGATAACAAAATGAATTTTAAAAAATGTCGACACGGTAATAAGAAATAGCATCGTGACAAAGAATATATAAAGACAGTTTCATTTTTTATAAATAAAAATTTGTTGTTCCAGATTTTGAAATACAGTGAAACGTTTAATTAGTATCTTAATATCTTTAAATAATTATTATTTTAGAATCAATTGTAATTGTATCATACGTACTTTTGAATTCGTGCAAGAACATATGTAATTTTGAAGTAGTTATTATTAGGAAACTGTTAGACGCGAACAGTATGCGAAAAGTTAGTATGCAGTGTAATAATTATCAATCAAAACACAAGAATTAAATTCTTGAGGAAAAAATTTCCGGAATTTCTTATTTACATGATTATAAAGAAATCCATAATAAAAAGGAGCTGCTTTCTAATACTTCTCTTCCTTGTAATGCCTACGTTAACAATAACGAGGTTCGACTTTTTGTTTTTAGAGGGATACTGGAAAATTTGAAAGTACAGTACCATTGGGAAGAAAATCACGATATTGAAAACGATATTTGCAAGTAAATTTCCAAAAAATCTGTTTTCAAATTTTCGCTTTCTATTTCACATTAAAAGAAAGGGAGGGCTGCCTTCTTTTTCTGCAAGACAAAACAAACATTCTGAATCTCGTATCAATGAATGATGTCAATAAGTTATTTTTCTTTTCAGATTGAACAATATTCCAGATTTATTCATAATTTCATACTACGCGAAGAATAGACTTTCATAGGTATATAAAGGAAATATTAAGTATAGGAAAACTCTTTTTCGTTGTAGGTGACATATGCTTCACGGTTGAACACATGTATTTTTGAACACATATAAATGAAAAAGTACTCTTATGGAGAAAAAGAATTGATACCTTCGATTGACATTAGATAATGTATATAAACTTATGAACAATCACTATCACTATCAGTTTGTATTTTAGGTGCACACGCAGATTTGTTGGAGTTCTATAAAATGTACTTCCTGTACGAACGTTTTATTCTTCCAAATTTTACGATACTATGTCTCATATGATAACTATATGGATTAAACGTAATATAAATGATCCGAAAATAGACTCGAACGACATTAATTGTCTTTCTATTTATACCAATATCGAAAATACAAGTAAAGCTGGAGCAATAGTATGCAAGAATGGACCTATTTATTATTTTAAACCAAATCATAGCATATTCAGAATGCACAGTATTATCATGAAATGTAAATGAATCAGTTGTAAACGAACGATTTTACTGTAAAATCGTTGCCGCCTTTTTTTCATCTGAAATATAGCAGCAATGAGTACATTCTTTTAATATATAATAAAACGAGATATCTAT
>NW_026099479.1:2500-7500 GCF_024542735.1 Bombus huntii
GTATCGTTGCGTCGCAGGGACTTTGAAATATTCGCCACTGTTCGAACGTTCGAGTCGAAATAACTCGAGAAAAAGCGTTATAACGCATCGAAATTATCAGTGAAATCGTTACGTATCGACGAAATCTAGTCGAAAGTAGCGATTTCACTTTATTTTTTTAAAAAATTTCATCCTCCGGACCAACGTGACCGGGACGTTGGAACTTAGAATTTTTTCGCCCCGTTACGAAAGTACCGAAAGTTCAACTCGAAATAACTCGCTAAAAAGCGTTATAACGTATCGAAATTTTGCGTGAAATCGTTACGTTTCGACGAAATCTAGTCGAAAGTAGCGATTTCACTTTATTTTTTTAAAAAATTTCATCCTCCGGACCAACGTGACCGGGACGTTGGAACTTAGAATTTTTTCGCCCCGTTACGAAAGTACCGAAAGTTCAACTCGAAATAACTCGCTAAAAAGCGTTATAACGTATCGAAATTTTGCGTGAAATCGTTACGTTTCGACGAAATCTAGTCGAAAGTAGCGATTTCACTTTATTTTTTTAAAAAATTTCATCCTCCGGACCAACGTGACCGGGACGTTGGAACTTAGAATTTTTTCGCCCCGTTACGAAAGTACCGAAAGTTCAACTCGAAATAACTCGCTAAAAAGCGTTATAACGTATCGAAATTTTGCGTGAAATCGTTACGTTTCGACGAAATCTAGTCGAAAGTAGCGATTTCACTTTATTTTTTTAAAAAATTTCGTCCTCCGGACCAACCTGACCGGGACGTTGGAACTTAGAATTTTTTTCGCCCCGTTACGAAAGTACCGAAAGTTCAACTCGAAATAACTCGCTAAAAAGCGTTATAACGTATCGAAATTTTGCGTGAAATCGTTACGTTTCGACGAAATCTAGTCGAAAGTAGCGATTTCACTTTTTTTTTTAAAAAATTTCATCCTCCGGACCAACGTGACCGGGACGTTGGAACTTAGAATTTTTTCGCCCCGTTACGAAAGTACCGAAAGTTCAACTCGAAATAACTCGCTAAAAAGCGTTATAACGTATCGAAATTTTGCGTGAAATCGTTACGTTTCGACGAAATCTAGTCGAAAGTAGCGATTTCACTTTATTTTTTTGAAAAATTCATCCTCCGGACCAACGTGACTGGGACGTTGGAACTTAGAATTTTTTTCGCACCGCTACGAAAAGGCCGAAAGATCCCTCCAAATAACTCGTTAAAAGTGTTATAACGTACGAATATTTTTCAAGAAATCGTTATAACTCGATAAAATACGTCGGGATTAAGCGTTTATATCGTCGGCAGACGGATATAAAAACGTTTGGACCGACACGACCGGTCGTGGAACATAGAAAAATTCCGAGCCGGTACGTTGGGACTTAGAAAAATTCCGAGGGCGAAAAAGTTTTTTTCGAGTTTATTCGTTAAAAAGCGTTACAAGGTATGAATTTTTTTGCATAAATCGACGTAACTCGACGAAATACGTCGGGATTAATGGTTTATTTCCGTCCGAGAACGATTTTTAAAACGGACCTATGCGGCCGGTCGTTCGTACTTGGAAAATTTTCGGACCGAACACTCTTTTCGATTAATTCGTTAAAAAGCGTTATAACGTACGAATATTTTTCAAGAAATCGTTATAACTCGATAAAATACGTCGGGATTAAGCGTTTATATCGTCGGCAGACGGATATAAAAACGTTTGGACCGACACGACCGGTCGTTGGAACATAGAAAAATTCCGAGCCGGTACGTTGGGACTTAGAAAAATCCGAGGGCGAAAAAGTTTTTTCGAGTTTATTCGTTAAAAAGCGTTACAAGGTATGAATTTTTTTGCATAAATCGACGTAACTCGACGAAATACGTCGGGATTAATGGTTTATTTCCGTCCGAGAACGATTTTTTAAAAACGGACCTATGCGGCCGGTCGTTCGTACTTAGAAAATTTTCGGACCGAACACTCTTTTTCGATTAATTCGTTAAAAAGCGTTATAACGTACGAATATTTTTCAAGAAATCGTTATAACTCGATAAAATACGTCGGGATTAAGCGTTTATATCGTCGGCAGACGGATATAAAAACGTTTGGACCGACACGACCGGTCGTTGGAACATAGAAAAAATTCCGAGCCGGTACGTTGGGACTTAGAAAAATTCCGAGGGCGAAAAAGTTTTTTCGAGTTTATTCGTTAAAAAGCGTTACAAGGTATGAATTTTTTTGCATAAATCGACGTAACTCGACGAAATACGTCGGGATTAATGGTTTATTTCCGTCCGAGAACGATTTTAAAAACGGACCTATGCGGCCGGTCGTTCGTACTTAGAAAATTTTCGGACCGAACACTCTTTTTCGATTAATTCGTTAAAAGCGTTATAACGTACGAATATTTTTCAAGAAATCGTTATAACTCGATAAAATACGTCGGGATTAAGCGTTTATATCGTCGGCAGACGGATATAAAAACGTTTGGACCGACACGACCGGTCGTTGGAACATAGAAAAATTCCGAGCCGGTACGTTGGGACTTAGAAAAATCCGAGGGCGAAAAAGTTTTTTCGAGTTTATTCGTTAAAAAGCGTTACAAGGTATGAATTTTTTTGCATAAATCGACGTAACTCGACGAAATACGTCGGGATTAATGGTTTATTTCCGTCCGAGAACGATTTTTAAAAACGGACCTATGCGGCGGTCGTTCGTACTTAGAAAATTTTCGGACCGAACACTCTTTTTCGATTAATTCGTTAAAAAGCGTTATAACGTACGAATATTTTTCAAGAAATCGTTATAACTCGATAAAATACGTCGGGATTAAGCGTTTATATCGTCGGCAGACGGATATAAAAACGTTTGGACCGACACGACCGGTCGTTGGAACATAGAAAAATTCCGAGCCGGTACGTTGGGACTTAGAAAAATTCCGAGGGCGAAAAAGTTTTTTCGAGTTTATTCGTTAAAAAGCGTTACAAGGTATGAATTTTTTTGCATAAATCGACGTAACTCGACGAAATACGTCGGGATTAATGGTTTATTTCCGTCCGAGAACGATTTTTAAAAACGGACCTATGCGGCCGGTCGTTCGTACTTAGAAAATTTTCGGACCGAACACTCTTTTTCGATTAATTCGTTAAAAAGCGTTATAACGTACGAATATTTTTCAAGAAATCGTTATAACTCGATAAAATACGTCGGGATTAAGCGTTTATATCGTCGGCAGACGGATATAAAAACGTTTGGACCGACACGACCGGTCGTTGGAACATAGAAAAATTCCGAGCCGGTACGTTGGGACTTAGAAAAATTCCGAGGGCGAAAAAGTTTTTTCGAGTTTATTCGTTAAAAAGCGTTACAAGGTATGAATTTTTTTGCATAAATCGACGTAACTCGACGAAATACGTCGGGATTAATGGTTTATTTCCGTCCGAGAACGATTTTTAAAAACGGACCTATGCGGCCGGTCGTTCGTACTTAGAAAATTTTCGGACCGAACACTCTTTTTCGATTAATTCGTTAAAAAGCGTTATAACGTACGAATATTTTTCAAGAAATCGTTATAACTCGATAAAATACGTCGGGATTAAGCGTTTATATCGTCGGCAGACGGATATAAAAACGTTTGGACCGACACGACCGGTCGTTGGAACATAGAAAAATTCCGAGCCGGTACGTTGGGACTTAGAAAAATTCCGAGGGCGAAAAAGTTTTTTCGAGTTTATTCGTTTAAAAGCGTTACAAAGGTATAAATTTTTTTACGGGAATCGTTCTATCTCTATTAAATACGTCGGGATTAAACATTTTTATCGATTTTTTCAAAAAATTAGCGTTCGTCGAACTGACACGACTGGGATATTTTTTCTAATTTTTTCGTTAATTAACGTTACAAGGTATATATTTTTTTGCATATTTCTACTTATTTTAACGTATTGTAATTGATTATAAACTTATTTTTTGTCCGTATTCGATAAAAGAGTATGTTTACTGATGCAATTTTCGGTGAAAAAAAAATTAATTTTTTGGTAAAAATGCATTTCTATTATGTTAATAAAACGTCTGGTAATGTATTTCGATGGTTGGATATTGGCTTTGTATAGTAGTGATCGAGCGTTCGCGAGACTAAGTTCCAGCGTCCCTTCCGAACGGTACGTTGCTACGGAGGTTTTGCACCGTAAGCGCGCGGCCGCTAGCCCGGCCGGCGCCGGCCTTCCGGCTGGCGCTTTCGTATCTATAAGAGAGACGTCGAGCCGGACGGTTCGGTCGGAACAGCGTTGAGCGCGTGGCTATTCTACGGCCTCGGTTGAGAATTCAGTCACCGCTCCTCGAGTCTTAGTGTATTTTACGCTATTTCTCGACTGTTCCTCCGTTCTCGTTCTGGTTTTTTCTCTACACTGCTGCGCCGCGGGTCGCTGTCCTGGACGTAATGACCAAATATCGTGGCAAGGTTCCCCTGAGTCGGGAAGCTGGTGACCTGTGTGTACGTATTCTAACAAAAATTGTTAGATGCGTGTGTGCTTGTACTAACTGAGCATCGATTCATTCAAAAGAGTATAACCGTCTGCTTTCTATAAAAACTTCTGCTTTCGCAGAAGTATCCGATGAGGCGGTAGGAGCGTACTATCTTTGCGTAGTATGTCTTCTGCCGAAAATGTTCTACCGATTGAAAGAATATTCTTACGGTATGTCCAGCGCGACGCACTGGGATACGCGCTTGTTCGTTCAGCGTGAGGTGCGTATACGTGCTTTACCGCTAAGATATTCTAATAAGTCTTTTTACACGAAGACAGCATTATGGAAATGTTCCTTTAGAAGTACGATTCTAAACATTTTATATAAGACTATGAGAAAGAGAGAGAGAGAAGAGAGGAGGTGGAGTTGAGAATTACAAAGTGGCTGCGAGCGGCGTTCGAAGATTATTACTGAACTATGGGTGTATCTCGAACGTCGCTAGGAGATATATTTTATAGATATATCTATCTTAAGAACGAAAAGTCTCGTCGTACGGT
>NW_026099479.1:10000-15000 GCF_024542735.1 Bombus huntii
CGCCTGCGAGAGGCCGTACACAGAAAGACCCGCCGTCACGATCTCGTATTTCGTATTTGCATCGTGGAAACCGTACAAACGAAATATAAAAGTCCATGCAAACTAATAAGAAAATCTCTAAAGTGCCTCGTGTCGGAGTGATCATGCTCGCCTATTCTCTTCTATGTTTCGTGGTCTGTGTTGCGTTTGTTCTCCTCCTAGCAACGGGACATATCGAAGACTCCTCTTTGGGATCGAACGAAGCGTCTAGAACGAGTCGACGAGAGCGAAAGAACTTGTAGCGAGTCGCGCAGAGCGAAAGGATACCGATATACATCTTCGAAGGTTCTCT
Organism: Bombus huntii; assembly: GCF_024542735.1. Lineage (NCBI taxonomy): Eukaryota > Metazoa > Arthropoda > Insecta > Hymenoptera > Apidae > Bombus > Bombus huntii. Next base: position 10,332 of record NW_026099479.1, read on the forward strand.
TCGAAGATCCATGGATACCTTCTGCGTCGACTTCTCTCGTCTCTTTCATCGAAACTCTCGTCGTTCTCGAAACGTGCTTCCTACCCAAAGGGCGTGTGCTCTTCGTATGTCGTTTCGTTCGAAATAACGAAACCACGTGTAACATACTCGTGGATCGGGTAACCTAGAACGAAGACGCATCGCGTGGATGTTGGCCCGCTATGCGACGATGACCGATGATGATGATGATGATGATGATGATGATATGATGATGATGTCGATGTCGACGACGACGACGATGAAGACGATGTGTAGCAACGATTCGTAACTAGTCTAGCCGAAGTTCGTTCAGAGGGGAACGCCGCCGGCTTCGAAGCCTCGATGTCGTGAGTCGGACACCCGTGCCGTCGCTAGAGTTTTTCAAACTCTGCTTCTGGATATTGGGACGAAAGACCGCTCGAGGACGACGACAGCCGTGCGTGCGTATCCCATCGAATTTTTTTTACACCACCTGAACGAGACTAAAGTTTCGTCTAGTTGATCGTCTACCGTCGCATAATGTATATTATATACCGTTCAGAGGGGACCGGCTGTCTATCCTCGTTGTCGTGAGTCGGACACCCGTGCCGTCGCTAGAGTTTTTCAAACTCTGCTTCTGGATATCGGGACGAAAGACCGCGCGAGGACGACGGATGCGAGTCCCATCGAATTTTTGACTTACACACTACCTGAACGAGACTTAAAGTTTCATATTATATACCGTTCAGAGGGGACCGGCTGTCTATCCTCGTTGTCGTGAGTCGGACACCCGTGCCGTCGCTAGAGTTTTTCAAACTCTGCTTCTGGATATCGGGACGAAAGACCGCGCGAGGACGACGGATGCGAGTCCCATCGAATTTTTGACTTACACACTACCTGAACGAGACTTAAAGTTTCATATAATATACCGTTCAGAGGGGACCGGCTGTCTTTCCTCGTTGTCGTGAGTCGGACACCCGTGCCGTCGCTAGAGTTTTTCAAACTCTGCTTCTGGATATCGGGACGAAAGACCGCGCGAGGACGACGGATGCGAGTCCCATCGAATTTTTTATTTACACACTACCTGAACGAGACTTAAAGTTTCATCCAGTTTGTCGTCTATCATCGCATATATAATATACCGTTCAGAGGGGACCGGCTGTCTATCCTCGTTGTCGTGAGTCGGACACCCGTGCCGTCGCTAGAGTTTTTCAAACTCTGCTTCTGGATATCGGGACGAAAGACCGCGCGAGGACGACGGATGCGAGTCCCATCGAATTTTTGACTTACACACTACCTGAACGAGACTTAAAGTTTCATATAATATACCGTTCAGAGGGGACCGGCTGTCTTTCCTCGTTGTCGTGAGTCGGACACCCGTGCCGTCGCTAGAGTTTTTCAAACTCTGCTTCTGGATATCGGGACGAAAGACCGCGCGAGGACGACGGATGCGAGTCCCATCGAATTTTTGATTTACACACTACCTGAACGAGACTTAAAGTTTCATCCAGTTTGTCGTCTATCATCTCATATATAATATACCGTTCAGAGGGGACCGGCTGTCTATCCTCGTTGTCGTGAGTCGGACACCCGTGCCGTCGCTAGAGTTTTTCAAACTCTGCTTCTGGATGTTGGGACGAAAGACCGCGCGAGGACGATGGATGCGTGTCCCATCGAATTTTTGATTTACAAGACACACACTACCTGAACGAGACTAAAGTTTCATCGAGTTTATCATCGCATAACCCGTTCGGAGGGGACCGGCTGTCTATCCTCGTTGTCGTGAGTCGGACACCCGTGCCGTCGCTAGAGTTTTTCAAACTCTGCTTCTGGATATCGGGACGAAAGACCGCGCGAGGACGATGGCTGCGAGTCCCATCGAATTTTGTGTTTTTTTTTTTTTTTTTAAAGAAAAAACACCACCCGAACGGAGATGTGTTCTATCTTTCGTCGATTTTTCATGCTTTCAGTCGGTCGCGTGGTCGCCATCCGTTCGGAGGGGATCGCCGGCTTCGAAACCTCGATGTCGTGAGTCGGACACCCGTGCCGTCGCTAGAGTTTTTCAAACTCTGCTTCTGGATATTGGGACGAAAGACCGCTCGAGGCGGACGGCCGCGCGAATCCCATCGAATCTTTACTATCACCCGAACGATGGAGAGATGCACGCGCGCTGTTTCTTGAATAATTGGACGAGAGAGTAGAATCAAACACATATATAACATGGGCTAGCCACCGTGCTTACTCGTTCGCGAGATCGTGTGCTGTACAGAGGATTCAGAATCGGGTGTATATATCCCCGTCGTTTCCTGACGAACGGAGCTTCGATCTCGATGGTTGTTATATATCATAATGTACTTTACGCCCGGCCGGCGAACGCGCGTATCTTCGCGCGTTCGTCGTTTTCTTTTTTTTTCGAACGTTTTTGTGTCGTCAATCCTATGGCGACTTCTGCGCGTTCGATTCCCGTTGGTCGAACGTGACGGAACTCGGCTTCGCTAGAACCGAGAAGAGTACATTTGAGTATTGAACTGTTGTAAATTTATAAAAGATTACCCTGAACGGTGGATCACTTGGCTCGTGGGTCGATGAAGAACGCAGCTAATTGCGCGTCAACGTGTGAACTGCAGGACACATGAACATCGACATTTCGAACGCACATTGCGGTCCACGGATACAATTCCTGGACCACGCCTGGCTGAGGGTTGCTCACGTAAACCTAAGACTGCTTGCGTTGCGTATCGTTACTCTCCGTATCTGTCTCTCTCTGTCCCTTCTTGCCTTAACAACCCGCCGTCGTTCTTCTTTATATAAGAGAACGTTTCAGAGTCGGACGAAGGTACAAGAACGAGGATACGAATAAGAGCGGACGGAGAGAACATACGCGACGTACGAGCGATTGTTGGACGCTCGTCGGCGTTCGTCGCGGTCGTGCAGAGACCGTGCAAGTCGTACGCATGCTCGATATATAATCTATCGTGTTCACGGGAGACTACGAAACTCTACCTCTGTCTCTCTCTGTCCCTTCTTGCCTTGACAACCCGCCGTCGTTCTTCTTAAAAATTATAAGAGAACGTTTCAGAGTCGGACGAAGGTATACGAAGGGATACGAATAAGAGCGGAGAGAACCGGTCACGGACCTGCGTGAGTGCTCGCGGCGTCGTGAGTCGTCCTTACGAGGGCGACCGCCCGCTTATGCACCGCTTCGTGTATCGGTTATCGAACGTATATACTCGTAGTGTTCTCCTCGTGACCGATTTTTTTTTCATATCAGGCGATATATGCTACGTTTGCCGGTGTTCGACGCACGAAGGTCCGCGCCCCCGACGTCGTCTTAAAAGAATATTATATTTGGCGAGACTGAGAGAGAAAGCAAATATGGGAACTCGGTCGAGAGAGGAGAGAAGAGAGAACCAAAAAAAAAACCTAAACTCGATGGCGTGCGAAACTTTGCCATAATCTACCGTCTTTTCTTAAGACTCTCGTACAGCCCCAGGGATCGAATGCCCACTCCGTCTCTTCGCGAAAGCGACTGACAACAACGAGGACCGTCGCATCGATGGGTCGTCGTTGCGTTTTACACGCTCTGTGCTTTTTTACAAGCCCCGAAAGTATCAGCCGTAGATCCGGGAACGCACACGCGAGATTTCTTCGAGCGCTCTGACGACTTAGGGAGGTATGATCCCCAGCGTCGCGCGGAGATCGGAGAGTACACGTACTCGTATCGGGACGAATTTTCCCCGTCGTCGTGTATCTCTCTGCCCGCGCGCCTGGCTCCCGAAAAGCCACGTTCGTCGGAAATCTTACATATTATATATGTAACGCGTGTGCGAACTAGCGTGTGTCTAAGATCGGCTATACACGGGTGCTGCTGTAACTACAAGCTCGAGGTGTTTTCCGCAGCGTTTCTGTACCCGAGGAAGATGCGCATGTGAGTCCGTTACGAAGTTGTTCGTACGGTCGTCGTCGTCGGAGAGATCGTAGACGAGGAAGAAGACGATCCCCTTTGGCGAGGCTCGAGAAAAAAACTTTGAGAGAGACGAGGTATACACGCGCGTACGACTATGTCGTGCGCGCGTGTGATTTTTTTTTTATGGCAATTCGACGCTTCGAGAATAGAGAAAAGAGAGTGTTGGTCATCCCATGCCTCTTCGTCGTCTATCGCTGGACCGCGCATCCTAACGTCGCGCCGGTCGTCCAGTCCCCGAACACACACACCCACCCGACGGTACGTCTCGCTCGCTTTTTCACTTGCGTGAGTTCCCGTACCGGGAACCGCTGGAATCGTCGAGAGAAGAGAAACGGCTGTAGGAGAAAAAGAGGACGGACGTTAAAAACCGGACGATCGTTACACGGATGTCTTGCGTGAGTCTTAGCTCGAACATGATACGACGAACGAAGTTTGGCACTTTGGCGAGATGCATAAAACGCTCGTACATACATACATACATATATATTGTATATCGAATAGAGAGTGTTCTCCTTCTATTCGAATTTTTTTTCTCTTTGAGGCGATTTTCGCACAGAGAAATACACACACACACACCACCTTCTCTCGCACCGAATCTTTCCGAGCTTTCGTTTTCTACGAGTCTACGCAAAACACGACACGAACGAATTTTCGTTTCGCGTCGTGACGTTTGAAGCGACCTCAGAGTAGGCGAGATCACCCGCT
>NW_026099479.1:22500-32500 GCF_024542735.1 Bombus huntii
CTAGTCGAAAGTAGCGATTTCACTTTATTTTTTTAAAAAATTTCGTCCTCCGGACCAACCTGACCGGGACGTTGGAACTTAGAATTTTTTCGCCCCGTTACGAAAGTACCGAAAGTTCAACTCGAAATAACTCGCTAAAAAGCGTTATAACGTATCGAAATTTTGCGTGAAATCGTTACGTTTCGACGAAATCTAGTCGAAAGTAGCGATTTCACTTTATTTTTTTAAAAAATTTCATCCTCCGGACCAACGTGACCGGGACGTTGGAACTTAGAATTTTTTCGCCCCGTTACGAAAGTACCGAAAGTTCAACTCGAAATAACTCGCTAAAAAGCGTTATAACGTATCGAAATTTTGCGTGAAATCGTTACGTTTCGACGAAATCTAGTCGAAAGTAGCGATTTCACTTTATTTTTTTGAAAAATTTCATCCTCCGGACCAACGTGACTGGGACGTTGGAACTTAGAATTTTTTCGCACCGCTACGAAAAGGCCGAAAGATCCCCTCCAAATAACTCGTTAAAAAGTGTTATAACGTACGAATATTTTTCAAGAAATCGTTATAACTCGATAAAATACGTCGGGATTAAGCGTTTATATCGTCGGCAGACGGATATAAAAACGTTTGGACCGACACGACCGGTCGTTGGAACATAGAAAAATTCCGAGCCGGTACGTTGGGACTTAGAAAAATTCCGAGGGCGAAAAAGTTTTTTCGAGTTTATTCGTTAAAAAGCGTTACAAGGTATGAATTTTTTTGCATAAATCGACGTAACTCGACGAAATACGTCGGGATTAATGGTTTATTTCCGTCCGAGAACGATTTTTAAAAACGGACCTATGCGGCCGGTCGTTCGTACTTGGAAAATTTTCGGACCGAACACTCTTTTTCGATTAATTCGTTAAAAAGCGTTATAACGTACGAATATTTTTCAAGAAATCGTTATAACTCGATAAAATACGTCGGGATTAAGCGTTTATATCGTCGGCAGACGGATATAAAAACGTTTGGACCGACACGACCGGTCGTTGGAACATAGAAAAATTCCGAGCCGGTACGTTGGGACTTAGAAAAATTCCGAGGGCGAAAAAGTTTTTTCGAGTTTATTCGTTAAAAAGCGTTACAAGGTATGAATTTTTTTGCATAAATCGACGTAACTCGACGAAATACGTCGGGATTAATGGTTTATTTCCGTCCGAGAACGATTTTTAAAAACGGACCTATGCGGCCGGTCGTTCGTACTTAGAAAATTTTCGGACCGAACACTCTTTTTCGATTAATTCGTTAAAAAGCGTTATAACGTACGAATATTTTTCAAGAAATCGTTATAACTCGATAAAATACGTCGGGATTAAGCGTTTATATCGTCGGCAGACGGATATAAAAACGTTTGGACCGACACGACCGGTCGTTGGAACATAGAAAAATTCCGAGCCGGTACGTTGGGACTTAGAAAAATTCCGAGGGCGAAAAAGTTTTTTCGAGTTTATTCGTTAAAAAGCGTTACAAGGTATGAATTTTTTTGCATAAATCGACGTAACTCGACGAAATACGTCGGGATTAATGGTTTATTTCCGTCCGAGAACGATTTTTAAAAACGGACCTATGCGGCCGGTCGTTCGTACTTAGAAAATTTTCGGACCGAACACTCTTTTTCGATTAATTCGTTAAAAAGCGTTATAACGTACGAATATTTTTCAAGAAATCGTTATAACTCGATAAAATACGTCGGGATTAAGCGTTTATATCGTCGGCAGACGGATATAAAAACGTTTGGACCGACACGACCGGTCGTTGGAACATAGAAAAATTCCGAGCCGGTACGTTGGGACTTAGAAAAATTCCGAGGGCGAAAAAGTTTTTTCGAGTTTATTCGTTAAAAAGCGTTACAAGGTATGAATTTTTTTGCATAAATCGACGTAACTCGACGAAATACGTCGGGATTAATGGTTTATTTCCGTCCGAGAACGATTTTTAAAAACGGACCTATGCGGCCGGTCGTTCGTACTTAGAAAATTTTCGGACCGAACACTCTTTTTCGATTAATTCGTTAAAAAGCGTTATAACGTACGAATATTTTTCAAGAAATCGTTATAACTCGATAAAATACGTCGGGATTAAGCGTTTATATCGTCGGCAGACGGATATAAAAACGTTTGGACCGACACGACCGGTCGTTGGAACATAGAAAAATTCCGAGCCGGTACGTTGGGACTTAGAAAAATTCCGAGGGCGAAAAAGTTTTTTCGAGTTTATTCGTTAAAAAGCGTTACAAGGTATGAATTTTTTTGCATAAATCGACGTAACTCGACGAAATACGTCGGGATTAATGGTTTATTTCCGTCCGAGAACGATTTTTAAAAACGGACCTATGCGGCCGGTCGTTCGTACTTAGAAAATTTTCGGACCGAACACTCTTTTTCGATTAATTCGTTAAAAAGCGTTATAACGTACGAATATTTTTCAAGAAATCGTTATAACTCGATAAAATACGTCGGGATTAAGCGTTTATATCGTCGGCAGACGGATATAAAAACGTTTGGACCGACACGACCGGTCGTTGGAACATAGAAAAATTCCGAGCCGGTACGTTGGGACTTAGAAAAATTCCGAGGGCGAAAAAGTTTTTTCGAGTTTATTCGTTAAAAAGCGTTACAAGGTATGAATTTTTTTGCATAAATCGACGTAACTCGACGAAATACGTCGGGATTAATGGTTTATTTCCGTCCGAGAACGATTTTTAAAAACGGACCTATGCGGCCGGTCGTTCGTACTTAGAAAATTTTCGGACCGAACACTCTTTTTCGATTAATTCGTTAAAAAGCGTTATAACGTACGAATATTTTTCAAGAAATCGTTATAACTCGATAAAATACGTCGGGATTAAGCGTTTATATCGTCGGCAGACGGATATAAAAACGTTTGGACCGACACGACCGGTCGTTGGAACATAGAAAAATTCCGAGCCGGTACGTTGGGACTTAGAAAAATTCCGAGGGCGAAAAAGTTTTTTCGAGTTTATTCGTTAAAAAGCGTTACAAGGTATAAATTTTTTTACGGGAATCGTTCTATCTCTATTAAATACGTCGGGATTAAACATTTTTATCGATTTTTTCAAAAAATTAGCGTTCGTCGAACTGACACGACTGGGATATTTTTCTAATTTTTTCGTTAATTAACGTTACAAGGTATATATTTTTTTGCATATTTCTACTTATTTTAACGTATTGTAATTGATTATAAACTTATTTTTTGTCCGTATTCGATAAAAGAGTATGTTTACTGATGCAATTTTTCGGTGAAAAAAAAAATTAATTTTTTGGTAAAAATGCATTTCTATTATGTTAATAAAACGTCTGGTAATGTATTTCGATGGTTGGATATTGGCTTTGTATAGTAGTGATCGAGCGTTCGCGAGACTAAGTTCCAGCGTCCCTTCCGAACGGTACGTTGCTACGGAGGTTTTGCACCGTAAGCGCGCGGCCGCTAGCCCGGCCGGCGCCGGCCTTCCGGCTGGCGCTTTCGTATCTATAAGAGAGACGTCGAGCCGGACGGTTCGGTCGGAACAGCGTTGAGCGCGTGGCTATTCTACGGCCTCGGTTGAGAATTCAGTCACCGCTCCTCGAGTCTTAGTGTATTTTACGCTATTTCTCGACTGTTCCTCCGTTCTCGTTCTGGTTTTTTCTCTACACTGCTGCGCCGCGGGTCGCTGTCCTGGACGTAATGACCAAATATCGTGGCAAGGTTCCCCTGAGTCGGGAAGCTGGTGACCTGTGTGTACGTATTCTAACAAAAATTGTTAGATGCGTGTGTGCTTGTACTAACTGAGCATCGATTCATTCAAAAGAGTATAACCGTCTGCTTTCTATAAAAACTTCTGCTTTCGCAGAAGTATCCGATGAGGCGGTAGGAGCGTACTATCTTTGCGTAGTATGTCTTCTGCCGAAAATGTTCTACCGATTGAAAGAATATTCTTACGGTATGTCCAGCGCGACGCACTGGGATACGCGCTTGTTCGTTCAGCGTGAGGTGCGTATACGTGCTTTACCGCTAAGATATTCTAATAAGTCTTTTTACACGAAGACAGCATTATGGAAATGTTCCTTTAGAAGTACGATTCTAAACATTTTATATAAGACTATGAGAAAGAGAGAGAGAGAAGAGAGGAGGTGGAGTTGAGAATTACAAAGTGGCTGCGAGCGGCGTTCGAAGATTATTACTGAACTATGGGTGTATCTCGAACGTCGCTAGGAGATATATTTTATAGATATATCTATCTTAAGAACGAAAAGTCTCGTCGTACGGTGCTTACGTCCCACCTACGACACGAAGAGAACTTAAACGAAATTTATAAGAATTGTTATACGAATAAGATCCCTGGTTGATCCTGCCAGTAGTCATATGCTTGTCTCAAAGATTAAGCCATGCATGTCTCAGTACATGCCGCATTAAGGTGAAACCGCGAATGGCTCATTAAATCAGTTATGGTTTCTTAGATCATACCTACATTTACTTGGATAACTGTGGTAATTCTAGAGCTAATACATGCAAACAGATTCCGACCAGAGATGGTAGGAATGCTTTTATTAGATCAAAACCAATCGGTGGCGGATGGCTCGTCTGTCCGTCCATCGTTTGTTTTGGTGACTCTGAATAACTTTGTGCTGATCGCATGGTCATCTAGCACCGGCGACGCATCTTTCAAATGTCTGCCTTATCAACTGTCGATGGTAGGTTCTGCGCCTACCATGGTTGTAACGGGTAACGGGGAATCAGGGTTCGATTCCGGAGAGGGAGCCTGAGAAACAGCTACCACATCCAAGGAAGGCAGCAGGCGCGCAAATTACCCACTCCCGGCACGGGGAGGTAGTGACGAAAAATAACGATACGGGACTCATCCGAGGCCCCGTAATCGGAATGAGTACACTTTAAATCCTTTAACGAGGACCAATTGGAGGGCAAGTCTGGTGCCAGCAGCCGCGGTAATTCCAGCTCCAATAGCGTATATTAAAGTTGTTGCGGTTAAAAAGCTCGTAGTTGAATCTGTGTGTCACAGTGTCGGTTCACCGCTCGCGGTGTTTAACTGGCATTATGTGGTACGTCCTATCGGTGGGCTTAGCTCCTCGCGGGCGGTCCAACTAATATCCCATCGCGGTGCTCTTCACTGAGTGTCGAGGTGGGCCGATACGTTTACTTTGAACAAATTAGAGTGCTTAAAGCAGGCTACCTTCGCCTGAATACTGTGTGCATGGAATAATGGAATAGGACCTCGGTTCTATTTTGTTGGTTTTCGGAGCCCCGAGGTAATGATTAATAGGGACAGATGGGGGCATTCGTATTGCGACGTTAGAGGTGAAATTCTTGGATCGTCGCAAGACGGACAGAAGCGAAAGCATTTGCCAAAAATGTTTTCATTAATCAAGAACGAAAGTTAGAGGTTCGAAGGCGATCAGATACCGCCCTAGTTCTAACCATAAACGATGCCAGCCAGCGATCCGCCGAAGTTCCTCCGATGACTCGGCGGGCAGCTTCCGGGAAACCAAAGCTTTTGGGTTCCGGGGGAAGTATGGTTGCAAAGCTGAAACTTAAAGGAATTGACGGAAGGGCACCACCAGGAGTGGAGCCTGCGGCTTAATTTGACTCAACACGGGAAACCTCACCAGGCCCGGACACCGGAAGGATTGACAGATTGATAGCTCTTTCTTGATTCGGTGGGTGGTGGTGCATGGCCGTTCTTAGTTGGTGGAGCGATTTGTCTGGTTAATTCCGATAACGAACGAGACTCTAGCCTGCTAAATAGACGTAACTTATGGTATCTCGAAGGCCCCCGGCTTCGGTCGGTGGGTTTTTACTACCAACGTACAAACAAATCTTCTTAGAGGAACAGGCGGCTTCTAGCCGCACGAGATTGAGCAATAACAGGTCTGTGATGCCCTTAGATGTTCTGGGCCGCACGCGCGCTACACTGAAGGAATCAGCGTGTTTTCCCTGGCCGAAAGGCCCGGGTAACCCGCTGAACCTCCTTCGTGCTAGGGATTGGGGCTTGCAATTATTCCCCATGAACGAGGAATTCCCAGTAAGCGCGAGTCATAAGCTCGCGTTGATTACGTCCCTGCCCTTTGTACACACCGCCCGTCGCTACTACCGATTGAATGATTTAGTGAGGTCTTCGGACTGGTGCGCGGCCAATGTGATAAGCATTGCCGATGTTACCGGGAAGATGACCAAACTTGATCATTTAGAGGAAGTAAAAGTCGTAACAAGGTTTCCGTAGGTGAACCTGCGGAAGGATCATTAACGATACGATACCAAAAGAATTTGACTTGAACACATATAAAAACTATGAAATATATATCACAATGGTCGGTAAGGAGCCGTACTCCTCCTGTATCGACGAAAGTATATACGACGTATTAACAAGCTATATACTTTAACAAACGAAAACGCCAGGGAGCTTGGCAACCTCCGTTGGCACGAATAGAAATATTCTTAAGGAGGAGACGACCCTCCAGCTACGGAATTATACGAAGAGAAGGTGGCACTCTCTCTCGATCATCGGGATGAAGAGATATATATATACAAGTATAAAAACGAAATGCGAATGAAACTTATTCGAGGCGCCTGCGTGAGGTCGTAAACAGAAAGACCCGCCGTCTCCGAATAAAACATATAACATATAATATATATATATATGAAATTCTAATAAAAGGGAACTCTAGCTTCGAAAGAGCCAACAAAAGTTAAGGCTCGATATCAAACGAAAAAATTACGATGGAAACCAGGTGTAAAGAGAAATGCAGTCGTGGCGCCTGCGAGAGGCCGTACACAGAAAGACCCGCCGTCACGATCTCGTATTTCGTATTTGCATCGTGGAAACCGTACAAACGAAATATAAAAGTCCATGCAAACTAATAAGAAAATCTCTAAAGTGCCTCGTGTCGGAGTGATCATGCTCGCCTATTCTCTTCTATGTTTCGTGGTCTGTGTTGCGTTTGTTCTCCTCCTAGCAACGGGACATATCGAAGACTCCTCTTTGGGATCGAACGAAGCGTCTAGAACGAGTCGACGAGAGCGAAAGAACTTGTAGCGAGTCGCGCAGAGCGAAAGGATACCGATATACATCTTCGAAGGTTCTCTTCGAAGATCCATGGATACCTTCTGCGTCGACTTCTCTCGTCTCTTTCATCGAAACTCTCGTCGTTCTCGAAACGTGCTTCCTACCCAAAGGGCGTGTGCTCTTCGTATGTCGTTTCGTTCGAAATAACGAAACCACGTGTAACATACTCGTGGATCGGGTAACCTAGAACGAAGACGCATCGCGTGGATGTTGGCCCGCTATGCGACGATGACCGATGATGATGATGATGATGATGATGATGATATGATGATGATGTCGATGTCGACGACGACGACGATGAAGACGATGTGTAGCAACGATTCGTAACTAGTCTAGCCGAAGTTCGTTCAGAGGGGAACGCCGCCGGCTTCGAAGCCTCGATGTCGTGAGTCGGACACCCGTGCCGTCGCTAGAGTTTTTCAAACTCTGCTTCTGGATATTGGGACGAAAGACCGCTCGAGGACGACGACAGCCGTGCGTGCGTATCCCATCGAATTTTTTTTACACCACCTGAACGAGACTAAAGTTTCGTCTAGTTGATCGTCTACCGTCGCATAATGTATATTATATACCGTTCAGAGGGGACCGGCTGTCTATCCTCGTTGTCGTGAGTCGGACACCCGTGCCGTCGCTAGAGTTTTTCAAACTCTGCTTCTGGATATCGGGACGAAAGACCGCGCGAGGACGACGGATGCGAGTCCCATCGAATTTTTGACTTACACACTACCTGAACGAGACTTAAAGTTTCATATTATATACCGTTCAGAGGGGACCGGCTGTCTATCCTCGTTGTCGTGAGTCGGACACCCGTGCCGTCGCTAGAGTTTTTCAAACTCTGCTTCTGGATATCGGGACGAAAGACCGCGCGAGGACGACGGATGCGAGTCCCATCGAATTTTTGACTTACACACTACCTGAACGAGACTTAAAGTTTCATATAATATACCGTTCAGAGGGGACCGGCTGTCTTTCCTCGTTGTCGTGAGTCGGACACCCGTGCCGTCGCTAGAGTTTTTCAAACTCTGCTTCTGGATATCGGGACGAAAGACCGCGCGAGGACGACGGATGCGAGTCCCATCGAATTTTTTATTTACACACTACCTGAACGAGACTTAAAGTTTCATCCAGTTTGTCGTCTATCATCGCATATATAATATACCGTTCAGAGGGGACCGGCTGTCTATCCTCGTTGTCGTGAGTCGGACACCCGTGCCGTCGCTAGAGTTTTTCAAACTCTGCTTCTGGATATCGGGACGAAAGACCGCGCGAGGACGACGGATGCGAGTCCCATCGAATTTTTGACTTACACACTACCTGAACGAGACTTAAAGTTTCATATAATATACCGTTCAGAGGGGACCGGCTGTCTTTCCTCGTTGTCGTGAGTCGGACACCCGTGCCGTCGCTAGAGTTTTTCAAACTCTGCTTCTGGATATCGGGACGAAAGACCGCGCGAGGACGACGGATGCGAGTCCCATCGAATTTTTGATTTACACACTACCTGAACGAGACTTAAAGTTTCATCCAGTTTGTCGTCTATCATCTCATATATAATATACCGTTCAGAGGGGACCGGCTGTCTATCCTCGTTGTCGTGAGTCGGACACCCGTGCCGTCGCTAGAGTTTTTCAAACTCTGCTTCTGGTTGTTGGGACGAAAGACCGCGCGAGGACGATGGATGCGTGTCCCATCGAATTTTTGATTTACAAGACACACACTACCTGAACGAGACTAAAGTTTCATCGAGTTTATCATCGCATAACCCGTTCGGAGGGGACCGGCTGTCTATCCTCGTTGTCGTGAGTCGGACACCCGTGCCGTCGCTAGAGTTTTTCAAACTCTGCTTCTGGATATCGGGACGAAAGACCGCGCGAGGACGATGGCTGCGAGTCCCATCGAATTTTTGTTTTTTTTTTTTTTTTTAAAGAAAAAACACCACCCGAACGGAGATGTGTTCTATCTTTCGTCGATTTTTCATGCTTTCAGTCGGTCGCGTGGTCGCCATCCGTTCGGAGGGGATCGCCGGCTTCGAAACCTCGATGTCGTGAGTCGGACACCCGTGCCGTCGCTAGAGTTTTTCAAACTCTGCTTCTGGATATTGGGACGAAAGACCGCTCGAGGCGGACGGCCGCGCGAATCCCATCGAATCTTTACTATCACCCGAACGATGGAGAGATGCACGCGCGCTGTTTCTTGAATAATTGGACGAGAGAGTAGAATCAAACACATATATAACATGGGCTAGCCACCGTGCTTACTCGTTCGCGAGATCGTGTGCTGTACAGAGGATTCAGAATCGGGTGTATATATCCCCGTCGTTTCCTGACGAACGGAGCTTCGATCTCGATGGTTGTTATATATCATAATGTACTTTACGCCCGGCCGGCGAACGCGCGTATCTTCGCGCGTTCGTCGTTTTCTTTTTTTTTCGAACGTTTTTGTGTCGTCAATCCTATGGCGACTTCTGCGCGTTCGATTCCCGTTGGTCGAACGTGACGGAACTCGGCTTCGCTAGAACCGAGAAGAGTACATTTGAGTATTGAACTGTTGTAAATTTATAAAAGATTACCCTGAACGGTGGATCACTTGGCTCGTGGGTCGATGAAGAACGCAGCTAATTGCGCGTCAACGTGTGAACTGCAGGACACATGAACATCGACATTTCGAACGCACATTGCGGTCCACGGATACAATTCCTGGACCACGCCTGGCTGAGGGTTGCTCACGTAAACCTAAGACTGCTTGCGTTGCGTATCGTTACTCTCCGTATCTGTCTCTCTCTGTCCCTTCTTGCCTTAACAACCCGCCGTCGTTCTTCTTTATATAAGAGAACGTTTCAGAGTCGGACGAAGGTACAAGAACGAGGATACGAATAAGAGCGGA
>NW_026099480.1:0-7500 GCF_024542735.1 Bombus huntii
TGTATTTTACGCTATTTCTCGACTGTTCCTCCGTTCTCGTTCTGGTTTTTTCTCTACACTGCTGCGCCGCGGGTCGCTGTCCTGGACGTAATGACCAAATATCGTGGCAAGGTTCCCCTGAGTCGGGAAGCTGGTGACCTGTGTGTACGTATTCTAACAAAAATTGTTAGATGCGTGTGTGCTTGTACTAACTGAGCATCGATTCATTCAAAAGAGTATAACCGTCTGCTTTCTATAAAAACTTCTGCTTTCGCAGAAGTATCCGATGAGGCGGTAGGAGCGTACTATCTTTGCGTAGTATGTCTTCTGCCGAAAATGTTCTACCGATTGAAAGAATATTCTTACGGTATGTCCAGCGCGACGCACTGGGATACGCGCTTGTTCGTTCAGCGTGAGGTGCGTATACGTGCTTTACCGCTAAGATATTCTAATAAGTCTTTTTACACGAAGACAGCATTATGGAAATGTTCCTTTAGAAGTACGATTCTAAACATTTTATATAAGACTATGAGAGAGAGAGAGAGAGAGAAGAGAGGAGGTGGAGTTGAGAATTACAAAGTGGCTGCGAGCGGCGTTCGAAGATTATTACTGAACTATGGGTGTATCTCGAACGTCGCTAGGAGATATATTTTATAGATATATCTATCTTAAGAACGAAAAGTCTCGTCGTACGGTGCTTACGTCCCACCTACGACACGAAGAGAACTTAAACGAAATTTATAAGAATTGTTATACGAATAAGATCCCTGGTTGATCCTGCCAGTAGTCATATGCTTGTCTCAAAGATTAAGCCATGCATGTCTCAGTACATGCCGCATTAAGGTGAAACCGCGAATGGCTCATTAAATCAGTTATGGTTTCTTAGATCATACCTACATTTACTTGGATAACTGTGGTAATTCTAGAGCTAATACATGCAAACAGATTCCGACCAGAGATGGTAGGAATGCTTTTATTAGATCAAAACCAATCGGTGGCGGATGGCTCGTCTGTCCGTCCATCGTTTGTTTTGGTGACTCTGAATAACTTTGTGCTGATCGCATGGTCATCTAGCACCGGCGACGCATCTTTCAAATGTCTGCCTTATCAACTGTCGATGGTAGGTTCTGCGCCTACCATGGTTGTAACGGGTAACGGGGAATCAGGGTTCGATTCCGGAGAGGGAGCCTGAGAAACAGCTACCACATCCAAGGAAGGCAGCAGGCGCGCAAATTACCCACTCCCGGCACGGGGAGGTAGTGACGAAAAATAACGATACGGGACTCATCCGAGGCCCCGTAATCGGAATGAGTACACTTTAAATCCTTTAACGAGGACCAATTGGAGGGCAAGTCTGGTGCCAGCAGCCGCGGTAATTCCAGCTCCAATAGCGTATATTAAAGTTGTTGCGGTTAAAAAGCTCGTAGTTGAATCTGTGTGTCACAGTGTCGGTTCACCGCTCGCGGTGTTTAACTGGCATTATGTGGTACGTCCTATCGGTGGGCTTAGCTCCTCGCGGGCGGTCCAACTAATATCCCATCGCGGTGCTCTTCACTGAGTGTCGAGGTGGGCCGATACGTTTACTTTGAACAAATTAGAGTGCTTAAAGCAGGCTACCTTCGCCTGAATACTGTGTGCATGGAATAATGGAATAGGACCTCGGTTCTATTTTGTTGGTTTTCGGAGCCCCGAGGTAATGATTAATAGGGACAGATGGGGGCATTCGTATTGCGACGTTAGAGGTGAAATTCTTGGATCGTCGCAAGACGGACAGAAGCGAAAGCATTTGCCAAAAATGTTTTCATTAATCAAGAACGAAAGTTAGAGGTTCGAAGGCGATCAGATACCGCCCTAGTTCTAACCATAAACGATGCCAGCCAGCGATCCGCCGAAGTTCCTCCGATGACTCGGCGGGCAGCTTCCGGGAAACCAAAGCTTTTGGGTTCCGGGGGAAGTATGGTTGCAAAGCTGAAACTTAAAGGAATTGACGGAAGGGCACCACCAGGAGTGGAGCCTGCGGCTTAATTTGACTCAACACGGGAAACCTCACCAGGCCCGGACACCGGAAGGATTGACAGATTGATAGCTCTTTCTTGATTCGGTGGGTGGTGGTGCATGGCCGTTCTTAGTTGGTGGAGCGATTTGTCTGGTTAATTCCGATAACGAACGAGACTCTAGCCTGCTAAATAGACGTAACTTATGGTATCTCGAAGGCCCCCGGCTTCGGTCGGTGGGTTTTTACTACCAACGTACAAACAAATCTTCTTAGAGGAACAGGCGGCTTCTAGCCGCACGAGATTGAGCAATAACAGGTCTGTGATGCCCTTAGATGTTCTGGGCCGCACGCGCGCTACACTGAAGGAATCAGCGTGTTTTCCCTGGCCGAAAGGCCCGGGTAACCCGCTGAACCTCCTTCGTGCTAGGGATTGGGGCTTGCAATTATTCCCCATGAACGAGGAATTCCCAGTAAGCGCGAGTCATAAGCTCGCGTTGATTACGTCCCTGCCCTTTGTACACACCGCCCGTCGCTACTACCGATTGAATGATTTAGTGAGGTCTTCGGACTGGTGCGCGGCCAATGTGATAAGCATTGCCGATGTTACCGGGAAGATGACCAAACTTGATCATTTAGAGGAAGTAAAAGTCGTAACAAGGTTTCCGTAGGTGAACCTGCGGAAGGATCATTAACGATACGATACCAAAAGAATTTGACTTGAACACATATAAAAACTATGAAATATATATCACAATGGTCGGTAAGGAGCCGTACTCCTCCTGTATCGACGAAAGTATATACGACGTATTAACAAGCTATATACTTTAACAAACGAAAACGCCAGGGAGCTTGGCAACCTCCGTTGGCACGAATAGAAATATTCTTAAGGAGGAGACGACCCTCCAGCTACGGAATTATACGAAGAGAAGGTGGCACTCTCTCTCGATCATCGGGATGAAGAGATATATATATACAAGTATAAAAACGAAATGCGAATGAAACTTATTCGAGGCGCCTGCGTGAGGTCGTAAACAGAAAGACCCGCCGTCTCCGAATAAAACATATAACATATAATATATATATATATATATGAAATTCTAATAAAAGGGAACTCTAGCTTCGAAAGAGCCAACAAAAGTTAAGGCTCGATATCAAACGAAAAAATTACGATGGAAACCAGGTGTAAAGAGAAATGCAGTCGTGGCGCCTGCGAGAGGCCGTACACAGAAAGACCCGCCGTCACGATCTCGTATTTCGTATTTGCATCGTGGAAACCGTACAAACGAAATATAAAAGTCCATGCAAACTAATAAGAAAATCTCTAAAGTGCCTCGTGTCGGAGTGATCATGCTCGCCTATTCTCTTCTATGTTTCGTGGTCTGTGTTGCGTTTGTTCTCCTCCTAGCAACGGGACATATCGAAGACTCCTCTTTGGGATCGAACGAAGCGTCTAGAACGAGTCGACGAGAGCGAAAGAACTTGTAGCGAGTCGCGCAGAGCGAAAGGATACCGATATACATCTTCGAAGGTTCTCTTCGAAGATCCATGGATACCTTCTGCGTCGACTTCTCTCGTCTCTTTCATCGAAACTCTCGTCGTTCTCGAAACGTGCTTCCTACCCAAAGGGCGTGTGCTCTTCGTATGTCGTTTCGTTCGAAATAACGAAACCACGTGTAACATACTCGTGGATCGGGTAACCTAGAACGAAGACGCATCGCGTGGATGTTGGCCCGCTATGCGACGATGACCGATGATGATGATGATGATGATGATGATATGATGATGATGTCGATGTCGACGACGACGACGATGAAGACGATGTGTAGCAACGATTCGTAACTAGTCTAGCCGAAGTTCGTTCAGAGGGGAACGCCGCCGGCTTCGAAGCCTCGATGTCGTGAGTCGGACACCCGTGCCGTCGCTAGAGTTTTTCAAACTCTGCTTCTGGATATTGGGACGAAAGACCGCTCGAGGACGACGACAGCCGTGCGTGCGTATCCCATCGAATTTTTTTTACACCACCTGAACGAGACTAAAGTTTCGTCTAGTTGATCGTCTACCGTCGCATAATGTATATTATATACCGTTCAGAGGGGACCGGCTGTCTATCCTCGTTGTCGTGAGTCGGACACCCGTGCCGTCGCTAGAGTTTTTCAAACTCTGCTTCTGGATATCGGGACGAAAGACCGCGCGAGGACGACGGATGCGAGTCCCATCGAATTTTTGACTTACACACTACCTGAACGAGACTTAAAGTTTCATATTATATACCGTTCAGAGGGGACCGGCTGTCTATCCTCGTTGTCGTGAGTCGGACACCCGTGCCGTCGCTAGAGTTTTTCAAACTCTGCTTCTGGATATCGGGACGAAAGACCGCGCGAGGACGACGGATGCGAGTCCCATCGAATTTTTGACTTACACACTACCTGAACGAGACTTAAAGTTTCATATAATATACCGTTCAGAGGGGACCGGCTGTCTTTCCTCGTTGTCGTGAGTCGGACACCCGTGCCGTCGCTAGAGTTTTTCAAACTCTGCTTCTGGATATCGGGACGAAAGACCGCGCGAGGACGACGGATGCGAGTCCCATCGAATTTTTTATTTAAACACTACCTGAACGAGACTTAAAGTTTCATATAATATACCGTTCAGAGGGGACCGGCTGTCTTTCCTCGTTGTCGTGAGTCGGACACCCGTGCCGTCGCTAGAGTTTTTCAAACTCTGCTTCTGGATATCGGGACGAAAGACCGCGCGAGGACGACGGATGCGAGTCCCATCGAATTTTTTATTTAAACACTACCTGAACGAGACTTAAAGTTTCATATAATATACCGTTCAGAGGGGACCGGCTGTCTTTCCTCGTTGTCGTGAGTCGGAGACCCGTGCCGTCGCTAGAGTTTTTCAAACTCTGCTTCTGGATATCGGGACGAAAGACCGCGCGAGGACGACGGATGCGAGTCCCATCGAATTTTTGATTTACACACTACCTGAACGAGACTTAAAGTTTCATCCAGTTTGTCGTCTATCATCTCATATATAATATACCGTTCAGAGGGGACCGGCTGTCTATCCTCGTTGTCGTGAGTCGGACACCCGTGCCGTCGCTAGAGTTTTTCAAACTCTGCTTCTGGATGTTGGGACGAAAGACCGCGCGAGGACGATGGATGCGAGTCCCATCGAATTTTTGATTTACAAGACACACACTACCTGAACGAGACTAAAGTTTCATCGAGTTTATCGTCGCATAACCCGTTCGGAGGGGACCGGCTGTCTATCCTCGTTGTCGTGAGTCGGACACCCGTGCCGTCGCTAGAGTTTTTCAAACTCTGCTTCTGGATATCGGGACGAAAGACCGCGCGAGGACGATGGCTGCGAGTCCCATCGAATTTTTGTTTTTTTTTTTTTTAAAAAAAAAAACACCACCCGAACGGAGATGTGTTCTATCTTTCGTCGATTTTTCATGCTTTCAGTCGGTCGCGTGGTCGCCATCCGTTCGGAGGGGATCGCCGGCTTCGAAACCTCGATGTCGTGAGTCGGACACCCGTGCCGTCGCTAGAGTTTTTCAAACTCTGCTTCTGGATATTGGGACGAAAGACCGCTCGAGGCGGACGGCCGCGCGAATCCCATCGAATCTTTACTATCACCCGAACGATGGAGAGATGCACGCGCGCTGTTTCTTGAATAATTGGACGAGAGAGTAGAATCAAACACATATATAACATGGGCTAGCCACCGTGCTTACTCGTTCGCGAGATCGTGTGCTGTACAGAGGATTCAGAATCGGGTGTATATATCCCCGTCGTTTCCTGACGAACGGAGCTTCGATCTCGATGGTTGTTATATATCATAATGTACTTTACGCCCGGCCGGCGAACGCGCGTATCTTCGCGCGTTCGTCGTTTTCTTTTTTTTTCGAACGTTTTTGTGTCGTCAATCCTTGTCGTCAATCCTATGGCGACTTCTGCGCGTTCGATTCCCGTTGGTCGAACGTGACGGAACTCGGCTTCGCTAGAACCGAGAAGAGTACATTTGAGTATTGAACTGTTGTAAATTTATAAAAGATTACCCTGAACGGTGGATCACTTGGCTCGTGGGTCGATGAAGAACGCAGCTAATTGCGCGTCAACGTGTGAACTGCAGGACACATGAACATCGACATTTCGAACGCACATTGCGGTCCACGGATACAATTCCTGGACCACGCCTGGCTGAGGGTTGCTCACGTAAACCTAAGACTGCTTGCGTTGCGTATCGTTACTCTCCGTATCTGTCTCTCTCTGTCCCTTCTTGCCTTAACAACCCGCCGTCGTTCTTCTTTATATAAGAGAACGTTTCAGAGTCGGACGAAGGTACAAGAACGAGGATACGAATAAGAGCGGACGGAGAGAACATACGCGACGTACGAGCGATTGTTGGACGCTCGTCGGCGTTCGTCGCGGTCGTGCAGAGACCGTGCAAGTCGTACGCATGCTCGATATATAATCTATCGTGTTCACGGGAGACTACGAAACTCTACCTCTGTCTCTCTCTGTCCCTTCTTGCCTTGACAACCCGCCGTCGTTCTTCTTAAAAATTATAAGAGAACGTTTCAGAGTCGGACGAAGGTATACGAAGGGATACGAATAAGAGCGGAGAGAACCGGTCACGGACCTGCGTGAGTGCTCGCGGCGTCGTGAGTCGTCCTTACGAGGGCGACCGCCCGCTTATGCACCGCTTCGTGTATCGGTTATCGAACGTATATACTCGTAGTGTTCTCCTCGTGACCGATTTTTTTTTCATATCAGGCGATATATGCTACGTTTGCCGGTGTTCGACGCACGAAGGTCCGCGCCCCCGACGTCGTCTTAAAAGAATATTATATTTGGCGAGACTGAGAGAGAAAGCAAATATGGGAACTCGGTCGAGAGAGGAGAGAAGAGAGAACCAAAAAAAAAACCTAAACTCGATGGCGTGCGAAACTTTGCCATAATCTACCGTCTTTTCTTAAGACTCTCGTACAGCCCCAGGGATCGAATGCCCACTCCGTCTCTTCGCGAAAGCGACTGACAACAACGAGGACCGTCGCATCGATGGGTCGTCGTTGCGTTTTACACGCTCTGTGCTTTTTTACAAGCCCCGAAAGTATCAGCCGTAGATCCGGGAACGCACACGCGAGATTTCTTCGAGCGCTCTGACGACTTAGGGAGGTATGATCCCCAGCGTCGCGCGGAGATCGGAGAGTACACGTACTCGTATCGGGACGAATTTTCCCCGTCGTCGTGTATCTCTCTGCCCGCGCGCCTGGCTCCCGAAAAGCCACGTTCGTCGGAAATCTTACATATTATATATGTAACGCGTGTGCGAACTAGCGTGTGTCTAAGATCGGCTATACACGGGTGCTGCTGTAACTACAAGCTCGAGGTGTTTTCCGCAGCGTTTCTGTACCCGAGGAAGATGCGCATGTGAGTCCGTTACGAAGTTGTTCGTACGGTCGTCGTCGTCGGAGAGATCGTAGACGAGGAAGAAGACGATCCCCTTTGGCGAGG
>NW_026099480.1:15000-27500 GCF_024542735.1 Bombus huntii
TAGAATTTTTTCGCACCGTTACGAAAGTACCGAAAAACTCGAAATAACTCGCCAAAAAGCGTTATAACGTATCGAAATTTTGCGTGAAATCGTTACGTTTCGACGAAATCTAGTCGAAAGTAGCGATTTCACTTTATTTTTTTAAAAAATTTCATCCTCCGGACCAACGTGACCGGGACGTTGGAACTTAGAATTTTTTCGCACCGTTACGAAAGTACCGAAAGTTCAACTCGAAATAACTCGCCAAAAAGCGTTATAACGTATCGAAATTTTGCGTGAAATCGTTACGTTTCGACGAAATCTAGTCGAAAGTAGCGATTTCACTTTATTTTTTTAAAAAATTTCATCCTCCGGACCAACGTGACCGGGACGTTGGAACTTAGAATTTTTTCGCCCCGTTACGAAAGTACCGAATGTTCAACTCGAAATAACTCGCCAAAAAGCGTTATAACGTATCGAAATTTTGTGTGAAATCGTTACGTATCGACGAAATCTAGTCGAACGTAACGATTTCACTTTATTTTTTTAAAAAATTTCATCCTCCGGACCAACGTGACCGGGACGTTGGAACTTAGAATTTTTTCGCACCGCTACGAAAAGGCCGAAAGATCCCCTCCAAATAACTCGTTAAAAAGTGTTAGAAGGTACGAATATTTTTCAAGAAATCGTTATAACTCGATAAAATACGTCGGGATTAAGCGTTTATATCGTCGGCAGACGGATATAAAAACGTTTGGACCGACACGACCGGTCGTTGGAACATAGAAAAATTCCGAGCCGGTACGTTGGGACTTAGAAAAATTCCGAGGGCGAAAAAGTTTTTTCGAGTTTATTCGTTAAAAAGCGTTACAAGGTATGAATTTTTTTGCATAAATCGACGTAACTCGACGAAATACGTCGGGATTAATGGTTTATTTCCGTCCGAGAACGATTTTTTAAAAACGGACCTATGCGGCCGGTCGTTCGTACTTAGAAAATTTTCGGACCGAACACTCTTTTTCGATTAATTCGTTAAAAAGCGTTATAACGTACGAATATTTTTCAAGAAATCGTTATAACTCGATAAAATACGTCGGGATTAAGCGTTTATATCGTCGGCAGACGGATATAAAAAACGTTTGGACCGACACGACCGGTCGTTGGAACATAGAAAAATTCCGAGCCGGTACGTTGGGACTTAGAAAAATTCCGAGGGCGAAAAAGTTTTTTCGAGTTTATTCGTTAAAAAGCGTTACAAGGTATGAATTTTTTTGCATAAATCGACGTAACCTCGACGAAATACGTCGGGATTAATGGTTTATTTCCGTCCGAGAACGATTTTTAAAAACGGACCTATGCGGCCGGTCGTTCGTACTTAGAAAATTTTCGGACCGAACACTCTTTTTCGATTAATTCGTTAAAAAGCGTTATAACGTACGAATATTTTTCAAGAAATCGTTATAACTCGATAAAATACGTCGGGATTAAGCGTTTATATCGTCGGCAGACGGATATAAAAACGTTTGGACCGACACGACCGGTCGTTGGAACATAGAAAAATTCCGAGCCGGTACGTTGGGACTTAGAAAAATTCCGAGGGCGAAAAAGTTTTTTTCGAGTTTATTCGTTAAAAAGCGTTACAAGGTATGAATTTTTTTTGCATAAATCGACGTAACTCGACGAAATACGTCGGGATTAATGGTTTATTTCCGTCCGAGAACGATTTTTAAAAACGGACCTATGCGGCCGGTCGTTCGTACTTAGAAAATTTTCGGACCGAACACTCTTTTTCGATTAATATCGTTAAAAAGCGTTATAACGTACGAATATTTTTCAAGAAATCGTTATAACTCGATAAAATACGTCGGGATTAAGCGTTTATATCGTCGGCAGACGGATATAAAAACGTTTGGACCGACACGACCGGTCGTTGGAACATAGAAAAATTCCGAGCCGGTACGTTGGGACTTAGAAAAATTCCGAGGGCGAAAAAGTTTTTTCGAGTTTATTCGTTAAAAAGCGTTACAAGGTATGAATTTTTTTGCATAAATCGACGTAACTCGACGAAATACGTCGGGATTAATGGTTTATTTCCGTCCGAGAACGATTTTTAAAAACGGACCTATGCGGCCGGTCGTTCGTACTTAGAAAATTTTCGGACCGAACACTCTTTTTCGATTAATTCGTTAAAAAGCGTTATAACGTACGAATATTTTTCAAGAAATCGTTATAACTCGATAAAATACGTCGGGATTAAGCGTTTATATCGTCGGCAGACGGATATAAAAACGTTTGGACCGACACGACCGGTCGTTGGAACATAGAAAAATTCCGAGCCGGTACGTTGGGACTTAGAAAAATTCCGAGCGCGAAAAAGTTTTTTCGAGTTTATTCGTTAAAAAGCGTTACAAGGTATGAATTTTTTTGCATAAATCGACGTAACTCGACGAAATACGTCGGGATTAATGGTTTATTTCCGTCCGAGAACGATTTTTAAAAACGGACCTATGCGGCCGGTCGTTCGTACTTAGAAAATTTTCGGACCGAACACTCTTTTTCGATTAATTCGTTAAAAAGCGTTATAACGTACGAATATTTTTCAAGAAATCGTTATAACTCGATAAAATACGTCGGGATTAAGCGTTTATATCGTCGGCAGACGGATATAAAAACGTTTGGACCGACACGACCGGTCGTTGGAACATAGAAAAATTCCGAGCCGGTACGTTGGGACTTAGAAAAATTCCGAGCGCGAAAAAGTTTTTTCGAGTTTATTCGTTAAAAAGCGTTACAAGGTATGAATTTTTTTGCATAAATCGACGTAACTCGACGAAATACGTCGGGATTAATGGTTTATTTCCGTCCGAGAACGATTTTTAAAAACGGACCTATGCGGCCGGTCGTTCGTACTTAGAAAATTTTCGGACCGAACACTCTTTTTCGATTAATTCGTTAAAAAGCGTTATAACGTACGAATATTTTTCAAGAAATCGTTATAACTCGATAAAATACGTCGGGATTAAGCGTTTATATCGTCGGCAGACGGATATAAAAACGTTTGGACCGACACGACCGGTCGTTGGAACATAGAAAAATTCCGAGCCGGTACGTTGGGACTTAGAAAAATTCCGAGCGCGAAAAAGTTTTTTCGAGTTTATTCGTTAAAAAGCGTTACAAGGTATGAATTTTTTTTGCATAAATCGACGTAACTCGACGAAATACGTCGGGATTAATGGTTTATTTCCGTCCGAGAACGATTTTTAAAAACGGACCTATGCGGCCGGTCGTTCGTACTTAGAAAATTTTCGGACCGAACACTCTTTTTCGATTAATTCGTTAAAAAGCGTTATAACGTACGAATATTTTTCAAGAAATCGTTATAACTCGATAAAATACGTCGGGATTAAGCGTTTATATCGTCGGCAGACGGATATAAAAACGTTTGGACCGACACGACCGGTCGTTGGAACATAGAAAAATTCCGAGCCGGTACGTTGGGACTTAGAAAAATTCCGAGGCGAAAAAGTTTTTTCGAGTTTATTCGTTAAAAAGCGTTACAAGGTATGAATTTTTTTGCATAAATCGACGTAACTCGACGAAATACGTCGGGATTAATGGTTTATTTCCGTCCGAGAACGATTTTTAAAAACGGACCTATGCGGCCGGTCGTTCGTACTTAGAAAATTTTCGGACCGAACACTCTTTTTCGATTAATTCGTTAAAAAGCGTTATAACGTACGAATATTTTTCAAGAAATCGTTATAACTCGATAAAATACGTCGGGATTAAGCGTTTATATCGTCGGCAGACGGATATAAAAACGTTTGGACCGACACGACCGGTCGTTGGAACATAGAAAAATTCCGAGCCGGTACGTTGGGACTTAGAAAAATTCCGAGGGCGAAAAAGTTTTTTCGAGTTTATTCGTTAAAAAGCGTTACAAGGTATGAATTTTTTTGCATAAATCGACGTAACTCGACGAAATACGTCGGGATTAATGGTTTATTTCCGTCCGAGAACGATTTTTAAAAACGGACCTATGCGGCCGGTCGTTCGTACTTAGAAAATTTTCGGACCGAACACTCTTTTTCGATTAATTCGTTAAAAAGCGTTATAACGTACGAATATTTTTCAAGAAATCGTTATAACTCGATAAAATACGTCGGGATTAAGCGTTTATATCGTCGGCAGACGGATATAAAAACGTTTGGACCGACACGACCGGTCGTTGGAACATAGAAAAATTCCGAGCCGGTACGTTGGGACTTAGAAAAATTCCGAGGGCGAAAAAGTTTTTTCGAGTTTATTCGTTTAAAAGCGTTACAAGGTATGAATTTTTTTACGGGAATCGTTCTATCTCTATTAAATACGTCGGGATTAAACATTTTTATCGATTTTTTCAAAAAATTAGCGTTCGTCGAACTGACACGACTGGGATATTTTTCTAATTTTTTCGTTAATTAACGTTACAAGGTATATATTTTTTTGCATATTTCTACTTATTTTAACGTATTGTAATTGATTATAAACTTATTTTTTGTCCGTATTCGATAAAAGAGTATGTTTACTGATGCAATTTTTCGGTGAAAAAAAAAATTAATTTTTGGTAAAAATGCATTTCTATTATGTTAATAAAACGTCTGGTAATGTATTTCGATGGTTGGATATTGGCTTTGTATAGTAGTGATCGAGCGTTCGCGAGACTAAGTTCCAGCGTCCCTTCCGAACGGTACGTTGCTACGGAGGTTTTGCACCGTAAGCGCGCGGCCGCTAGCCCGGCCGGCGCCGGCCTTCCGGCTGGCGCTTTCGTATCTATAAGAGAGACGTCGAGCCGGACGGTTCGGTCGGAACAGCGTTGAGCGCGTGGCTATTCTACGGCCTCGGTTGAGAATTCAGTCACCGCTCCTCGAGTCTTAGTGTATTTTACGCTATTTCTCGACTGTTCCTCCGTTCTCGTTCTGGTTTTTTCTCTACACTGCTGCGCCGCGGGTCGCTGTCCTGGACGTAATGACCAAATATCGTGGCAAGGTTCCCCTGAGTCGGGAAGCTGGTGACCTGTGTGTACGTATTCTAACAAAAATTGTTAGATGCGTGTGTGCTTGTACTAACTGAGCATCGATTCATTCAAAAGAGTATAACCGTCTGCTTTCTATAAAAACTTCTGCTTTCGCAGAAGTATCCGATGAGGCGGTAGGAGCGTACTATCTTTGCGTAGTATGTCTTCTGCCGAAAATGTTCTACCGATTGAAAGAATATTCTTACGGTATGTCCAGCGCGACGCACTGGGATACGCGCTTGTTCGTTCAGCGTGAGGTGCGTATACGTGCTTTACCGCTAAGATATTCTAATAAGTCTTTTTACACGAAGACAGCATTATGGAAATGTTCCTTTAGAAGTACGATTCTAAACATTTTATATAAGACTATGAGAGAGAGAGAGAGAGAGAAGAGAGGAGGTGGAGTTGAGAATTACAAAGTGGCTGCGAGCGGCGTTCGAAGATTATTACTGAACTATGGGTGTATCTCGAACGTCGCTAGGAGATATATTTTATAGATATATCTATCTTAAGAACGAAAAGTCTCGTCGTACGGTGCTTACGTCCCACCTACGACACGAAGAGAACTTAAACGAAATTTATAAGAATTGTTATACGAATAAGATCCCTGGTTGATCCTGCCAGTAGTCATATGCTTGTCTCAAAGATTAAGCCATGCATGTCTCAGTACATGCCGCATTAAGGTGAAACCGCGAATGGCTCATTAAATCAGTTATGGTTTCTTAGATCATACCTACATTTACTTGGATAACTGTGGTAATTCTAGAGCTAATACATGCAAACAGATTCCGACCAGAGATGGTAGGAATGCTTTTATTAGATCAAAACCAATCGGTGGCGGATGGCTCGTCTGTCCGTCCATCGTTTGTTTTGGTGACTCTGAATAACTTTGTGCTGATCGCATGGTCATCTAGCACCGGCGACGCATCTTTCAAATGTCTGCCTTATCAACTGTCGATGGTAGGTTCTGCGCCTACCATGGTTGTAACGGGTAACGGGGAATCAGGGTTCGATTCCGGAGAGGGAGCCTGAGAAACAGCTACCACATCCAAGGAAGGCAGCAGGCGCGCAAATTACCCACTCCCGGCACGGGGAGGTAGTGACGAAAAATAACGATACGGGACTCATCCGAGGCCCCGTAATCGGAATGAGTACACTTTAAATCCTTTAACGAGGACCAATTGGAGGGCAAGTCTGGTGCCAGCAGCCGCGGTAATTCCAGCTCCAATAGCGTATATTAAAGTTGTTGCGGTTAAAAAGCTCGTAGTTGAATCTGTGTGTCACAGTGTCGGTTCACCGCTCGCGGTGTTTAACTGGCATTATGTGGTACGTCCTATCGGTGGGCTTAGCTCCTCGCGGGCGGTCCAACTAATATCCCATCGCGGTGCTCTTCACTGAGTGTCGAGGTGGGCCGATACGTTTACTTTGAACAAATTAGAGTGCTTAAAGCAGGCTACCTTCGCCTGAATACTGTGTGCATGGAATAATGGAATAGGACCTCGGTTCTATTTTGTTGGTTTTCGGAGCCCCGAGGTAATGATTAATAGGGACAGATGGGGGCATTCGTATTGCGACGTTAGAGGTGAAATTCTTGGATCGTCGCAAGACGGACAGAAGCGAAAGCATTTGCCAAAAATGTTTTCATTAATCAAGAACGAAAGTTAGAGGTTCGAAGGCGATCAGATACCGCCCTAGTTCTAACCATAAACGATGCCAGCCAGCGATCCGCCGAAGTTCCTCCGATGACTCGGCGGGCAGCTTCCGGGAAACCAAAGCTTTTGGGTTCCGGGGGAAGTATGGTTGCAAAGCTGAAACTTAAAGGAATTGACGGAAGGGCACCACCAGGAGTGGAGCCTGCGGCTTAATTTGACTCAACACGGGAAACCTCACCAGGCCCGGACACCGGAAGGATTGACAGATTGATAGCTCTTTCTTGATTCGGTGGGTGGTGGTGCATGGCCGTTCTTAGTTGGTGGAGCGATTTGTCTGGTTAATTCCGATAACGAACGAGACTCTAGCCTGCTAAATAGACGTAACTTATGGTATCTCGAAGGCCCCCGGCTTCGGTCGGTGGGTTTTTACTACCAACGTACAAACAAATCTTCTTAGAGGAACAGGCGGCTTCTAGCCGCACGAGATTGAGCAATAACAGGTCTGTGATGCCCTTAGATGTTCTGGGCCGCACGCGCGCTACACTGAAGGAATCAGCGTGTTTTCCCTGGCCGAAAGGCCCGGGTAACCCGCTGAACCTCCTTCGTGCTAGGGATTGGGGCTTGCAATTATTCCCCATGAACGAGGAATTCCCAGTAAGCGCGAGTCATAAGCTCGCGTTGATTACGTCCCTGCCCTTTGTACACACCGCCCGTCGCTACTACCGATTGAATGATTTAGTGAGGTCTTCGGACTGGTGCGCGGCCAATGTGATAAGCATTGCCGATGTTACCGGGAAGATGACCAAACTTGATCATTTAGAGGAAGTAAAAGTCGTAACAAGGTTTCCGTAGGTGAACCTGCGGAAGGATCATTAACGATACGATACCAAAAGAATTTGACTTGAACACATATAAAAACTATGAAATATATATCACAATGGTCGGTAAGGAGCCGTACTCCTCCTGTATCGACGAAAGTATATACGACGTATTAACAAGCTATATACTTTAACAAACGAAAACGCCAGGGAGCTTGGCAACCTCCGTTGGCACGAATAGAAATATTCTTAAGGAGGAGACGACCCTCCAGCTACGGAATTATACGAAGAGAAGGTGGCACTCTCTCTCGATCATCGGGATGAAGAGATATATATATACAAGTATAAAAACGAAATGCGAATGAAACTTATTCGAGGCGCCTGCGTGAGGTCGTAAACAGAAAGACCCGCCGTCTCCGAATAAAACATATAACATATAATATATATATATATATATGAAATTCTAATAAAAGGGAACTCTAGCTTCGAAAGAGCCAACAAAAGTTAAGGCTCGATATCAAACGAAAAAATTACGATGGAAACCAGGTGTAAAGAGAAATGCAGTCGTGGCGCCTGCGAGAGGCCGTACACAGAAAGACCCGCCGTCACGATCTCGTATTTCGTATTTGCATCGTGGAAACCGTACAAACGAAATATAAAAGTCCATGCAAACTAATAAGAAAATCTCTAAAGTGCCTCGTGTCGGAGTGATCATGCTCGCCTATTCTCTTCTATGTTTCGTGGTCTGTGTTGCGTTTGTTCTCCTCCTAGCAACGGGACATATCGAAGACTCCTCTTTGGGATCGAACGAAGCGTCTAGAACGAGTCGACGAGAGCGAAAGAACTTGTAGCGAGTCGCGCAGAGCGAAAGGATACCGATATACATCTTCGAAGGTTCTCTTCGAAGATCCATGGATACCTTCTGCGTCGACTTCTCTCGTCTCTTTCATCGAAACTCTCGTCGTTCTCGAAACGTGCTTCCTACCCAAAGGGCGTGTGCTCTTCGTATGTCGTTTCGTTCGAAATAACGAAACCACGTGTAACATACTCGTGGATCGGGTAACCTAGAACGAAGACGCATCGCGTGGATGTTGGCCCGCTATGCGACGATGACCGATGATGATGATGATGATGATGATGATATGATGATGATGTCGATGTCGACGACGACGACGATGAAGACGATGTGTAGCAACGATTCGTAACTAGTCTAGCCGAAGTTCGTTCAGAGGGGAACGCCGCCGGCTTCGAAGCCTCGATGTCGTGAGTCGGACACCCGTGCCGTCGCTAGAGTTTTTCAAACTCTGCTTCTGGATATTGGGACGAAAGACCGCTCGAGGACGACGACAGCCGTGCGTGCGTATCCCATCGAATTTTTTTTACACCACCTGAACGAGACTAAAGTTTCGTCTAGTTGATCGTCTACCGTCGCATAATGTATATTATATACCGTTCAGAGGGGACCGGCTGTCTATCCTCGTTGTCGTGAGTCGGACACACCGTGCCGTCGCTAGAGTTTTTCAAACTCTGCTTCTGGATATCGGGACGAAAGACCGCGCGAGGACGACGGATGCGAGTCCCATCGAATTTTTGACTTACACACTACCTGAACGAGACTTAAAGTTTCATATTATATACCGTTCAGAGGGGACCGGCTGTCTATCCTCGTTGTCGTGAGTCGGACACCCGTGCCGTCGCTAGAGTTTTTCAAACTCTGCTTCTGGATATCGGGACGAAAGACCGCGCGAGGACGACGGATGCGAGTCCCATCGAATTTTTGACTTACACACTACCTGAACGAGACTTAAAGTTTCATATAATATACCGTTCAGAGGGGACCGGCTGTCTTTCCTCGTTGTCGTGAGTCGGACACCCGTGCCGTCGCTAGAGTTTTTCAAACTCTGCTTCTGGATATCGGGACGAAAGACCGCGCGAGGACGACGGATGCGAGTCCCATCGAATTTTTTATTTAAACACTACCTGAACGAGACTTAAAGTTTCATATAATATACCGTTCAGAGGGGACCGGCTGTCTTTCCTCGTTGTCGTGAGTCGGACACCCGTGCCGTCGCTAGAGTTTTTCAAACTCTGCTTCTGGATATCGGGACGAAAGACCGCGCGAGGACGACGGATGCGAGTCCCATCGAATTTTTTATTTAAACACTACCTGAACGAGACTTAAAGTTTCATATAATATACCGTTCAGAGGGGACCGGCTGTCTTTCCTCGTTGTCGTGAGTCGGAGACCCGTGCCGTCGCTAGAGTTTTTCAAACTCTGCTTCTGGATATCGGGACGAAAGACCGCGCGAGGACGACGGATGCGAGTCCCATCGAATTTTTGATTTACACACTACCTGAACGAGACTTAAAGTTTCATCCAGTTTGTCGTCTATCATCTCATATATAATATACCGTTCAGAGGGGACCGGCTGTCTATCCTCGTTGTCGTGAGTCGGACACCCGTGCCGTCGCTAGAGTTTTTCAAACTCTGCTTCTGGATGTTGGGACGAAAGACCGCGCGAGGACGATGGATGCGAGTCCCATCGAATTTTTGATTTACAAGACACACACTACCTGAACGAGACTAAAGTTTCATCGAGTTTATCGTCGCATAACCCGTTCGGAGGGGACCGGCTGTCTATCCTCGTTGTCGTGAGTCGGACACCCGTGCCGTCGCTAGAGTTTTTCAAACTCTGCTTCTGGATATCGGGACGAAAGACCGCGCGAGGACGATGGCTGCGAGTCCCATCGAATTTTTGTTTTTTTTTTTTTTAAAAAAAAAAACACCACCCGAACGGAGATGTGTTCTATCTTTCGTCGATTTTTCATGCTTTCAGTCGGTCGCGTGGTCGCCATCCGTTCGGAGGGGATCGCCGGCTTCGAAACCTCGATGTCGTGAGTCGGACACCCGTGCCGTCGCTAGAGTTTTTCAAACTCTGCTTCTGGATATTGGGACGAAAGACCGCTCGAGGCGGACGGCCGCGCGAATCCCATCGAATCTTTACTATCACCCGAACGATGGAGAGATGCACGCGCGCTGTTTCTTGAATAATTGGACGAGAGAGTAGAATCAAACACATATATAACATGGGCTAGCCACCGTGCTTACTCGTTCGCGAGATCGTGTGCTGTACAGAGGATTCAGAATCGGGTGTATATATCCCCGTCGTTTCCTGACGAACGGAGCTTCGATCTCGATGGTTGTTATATATCATAATGTACTTTACGCCCGGCCGGCGAACGCGCGTATCTTCGCGCGTTCGTCGTTTTCTTTTTTTTTCGAACGTTTTTGTGTCGTCAATCCTATGGCGACTTCTGCGCGTTCGATTCCCGTTGGTCGAACGTGACGGAACTCGGCTTCGCTAGAACCGAGAAGAGTACATTTGAGTATTGAACTGTTGTAAATTTATAAAAGATTACCCTGAACGGTGGATCACTTGGCTCGTGGGTCGATGAAGAACGCAGCTAATTGCGCGTCAACGTGTGAACTGCAGGACACATGAACATCGACATTTCGAACGCACATTGCGGTCCACGGATACAATTCCTGGACCACGCCTGGCTGAGGGTTGCTCACGTAAACCTAAGACTGCTTGCGTTGCGTATCGTTACTCTCCGTATCTGTCTCTCTCTGTCCCTTCTTGCCTTAACAACCCGCCGTCGTTCTTCTTTATATAAGAGAACGTTTCAGAGTCGGACGAAGGTACAAGAACGAGGATACGAATAAGAGCGGACGGAGAGAACATACGCGACGTACGAGCGATTGTTGGACGCTCGTCGGCGTTCGTCGCGGTCGTGCAGAGACCGTGCAAGTCGTACGCATGCTCGATATATAATCTATCGTGTTCACGGGAGACTACGAAACTCTACCTCTGTCTCTCTCTGTCCCTTCTTGCCTTGACAACCCGCCGTCGTTCTTCTTAAAAATTATAAGAGAACGTTTCAGAGTCGGACGAAGGTATACGAAGGGATACGAATAAGAGCGGAGAGAACCGGTCACGGACCTGCGTGAGTGCTCGCGGCGTCGTGAGTCGTCCTTACGAGGGCGACCGCCCGCTTATGCACCGCTTCGTGTATCGGTTATCGAACGTATATACTCGTAGTGTTCTCCTCGTGACCGATTTTTTTTTCATATCAGGCGATATATGCTACGTTTGCCGGTGTTCGACGCACGAAGGTCCGCGCCCCCGACGTCGTCTTAAAAGAATATTATATTTGGCGAGACTGAGAGAGAAAGCAAATATGGGAACTCGGTCGAGAGAGGAGAGAAGAGAGAACCAAAAAAAAAACCTAAACTCGATGGCGTGCGAAACTTTGCCATAATCTACCGTCTTTTCTTAAGACTCTCGTACAGCCCCAGGGATCGAATGCCCACTCCGTCTCTTCGCGAAAGCGACTGACAACAACGAGGACCGTCGCATCGATGGGTCGTCGTTGCGTTTTACACGCTCTGTGCTTTTTTACAAGCCCCGAAAGTATCAGCCGTAGATCCGGGAACGCACACGCGAGATTTCTTCGAGCGCTCTGACGACTTAGGGAGGTATGATCCCCAGCGTCGCGCGGAGATCGGAGAGTACACGTACTCGTATCGGGACGAATTTTCCCCGTCGTCGTGTATCTCTCTGCCCGCGCGCCTGGCTCCCGAAAAGCCACGTTCGTCGGAAATCTTACATATTATATATGTAACGCGTGTGCGAACTAGCGTGTGTCTAAGATCGGCTATACACGGGTGCTGCTGTAACTACAAGCTCGAGGTGTTTTCCGCAGCGTTTCTGTACCCGAGGAAGATGCGCATGTGAGTCCGTTACGAAGTTGTTCGTACGGTCGTCGTCGTCGGAGAGATCGTAGACGAGGAAGAAGACGATCCCCTTTGGCGAGGCTCGAGAAAAAAACTTTGAGAGAGACGAGGTATACACGCGCGTACGACTATGTCGTGCGCGCGTGTGATTTTTTTTTTATGGCAATTCGACGCTTCGAGAATAGAGAAAAGAGAGT
>NW_026099480.1:35000-36142 GCF_024542735.1 Bombus huntii
AATTTTGTGTGAAATCGTTACGTATCGACGAAATCTAGTCGAACGTAACGATTTCACTTTATTTTTTTAAAAAATTTCATCCTCCGGACCAACGTGACCGGGACGTTGGAACTTAGAATTTTTTCGCACCGCTACGAAAAGGCCGAAAGATCCCCTCCAAATAACTCGTTAAAAAGTGTTAGAAGGTACGAATATTTTTCAAGAAATCGTTATAACTCGATAAAATACGTCGGGATTAAGCGTTTATATCGTCGGCAGACGGATATAAAAACGTTTGGACCGACACGACCGGTCGTTGGAACATAGAAAAATTCCGAGCCGGTACGTTGGGACTTAGAAAAATTCCGAGGGCGAAAAAGTTTTTTTCGAGTTTATTCGTTAAAAAGCGTTACAAGGTATGAATTTTTTTGCATAAATCGACGTAACTCGACGAAATACGTCGGGATTAATGGTTTATTTCCGTCCGAGAACGATTTTTAAAAACGGACCTATGCGGCCGGTCGTTCGTACTTAGAAAATTTTCGGACCGAACACTCTTTTTCGATTAATTCGTTAAAAAGCGTTATAACGTACGAATATTTTTCAAGAAATCGTTATAACTCGATAAAATACGTCGGGATTAAGCGTTTATATCGTCGGCAGACGGATATAAAAACGTTTGGACCGACACGACCGGTCGTTGGAACATAGAAAAATTCCGAGCCGGTACGTTGGGACTTAGAAAAATTCCGAGGGCGAAAAAGTTTTTTCGAGTTTATTCGTTAAAAAGCGTTACAAGGTATGAATTTTTTGCATAAATCGACGTAACTCGACGAAATACGTCGGATTAATGGTTTATTTCCGTCCGAGAACGATTTTTAAAAACGGACCTATGCGGCCGGTCGTTCGTACTTAGAAAATTTTCGGACCGAACACTCTTTTTCGATTAATTCGTTAAAAAGCGTTATAACGTACGAATATTTTTCAAGAAATCGTTATAACTCGATAAAATACGTCGGGATTAAAGCGTTTATATCGTCGGCAGACGGATATAAAAACGTTTGGACCGACACGACCGGTCGTTTGGAACATAGAAAAAATTCCGAGCCGGTACGTTGGACTTAGAAAAATTCCGAGGGCGAAAAAGTTTTTTCGAGTTTATT
>NW_026099481.1:0-12500 GCF_024542735.1 Bombus huntii
GATTTCACTTTATTTTTTTAAAAAATTTCATCCTCCGGACCAACGTGACCGGGACGTTGGAACTTAGAATTTTTTCGCACCGCTACGAAAGTACCGAAAGTTCAACTCGAAATAACTCGCCAAAAAGCGTTATAACGTATCGAAATTTTGCGTGAAATCGTTACGTTTCGACGAAATCTAGTCGAAAGTAGCGATTTCACTTTATTTTTTTAAAAAATTTCATCCTCCGGACCAACGTGACCGGGACGTTGGAACTTAGAATTTTTTCGCACCGTTACGAAAGTACCGAAAGTTCAACTCGAAATAACTCGCCAAAAAGCGTTATAACGTATCGAAATTTTGCGTGAAATCGTTACGTTTCGACGAAATCTAGTCGAAAGTAGCGATTTCACTTTATTTTTTTAAAAAATTTCATCCTCCGGACCAACGTGACCGGGACGTTGGAACTTAGAATTTTTTCGCACCGTTACGAAAGTACCGAAAGTTCAACTCGAAATAACTCGCCAAAAAGCGTTATAACGTATCGAAATTTTGCGTGAAATCGTTACGTTTCGACGAAATCTAGTCGAAAGTAGCGATTTCACTTTATTTTTTTAAAAAATTTCATCCTCCGGACCAACGTGACCGGGACGTTGGAACTTAGAATTTTTTCGCCCCGTTACGAAAGTACCGAATGTTCAACTCGAAATAACTCGCCAAAAAGCGTTATAACGTATCGAAATTTTGTGTGAAATCGTTACGTATCGACGAAATCTAGTCGAACGTAACGATTTCACTTTATTTTTTTAAAAAATTTCATCCTCCGGACCAACGTGACCGGGACGTTGGAACTTAGAATTTTTTCGCACCGCTACGAAAAGGCCGAAAGATCCCCTCCAAATAACTCGTTAAAAAGTGTTAGAAGGTACGAATATTTTTCAAGAAATCGTTATAACTCGATAAAATACGTCGGGATTAAGCGTTTATATCGTCGGCAGACGGATATAAAAACGTTTGGACCGACACGACCGGTCGTTGGAACATAGAAAAATTCCGAGCCGGTACGTTGGGACTTAGAAAAATTCCGAGCGCGAAAAAGTTTTTTCGAGTTTATTCGTTAAAAAGCGTTACAAGGTATGAATTTTTTTGCATAAATCGACGTAACTCGACGAAATACGTCGGGATTAATGGTTTATTTCCGTCCGAGAACGATTTTTAAAAACGGACCTATGCGGCCGGTCGTTCGTACTTAGAAAATTTTCGGACCGAACACTCTTTTTCGATTAATTCGTTAAAAAGCGTTATAACGTACGAATATTTTTCAAGAAATCGTTATAACTCGATAAAATACGTCGGGATTAAGCGTTTATATCGTCGGCAGACGGATATAAAAACGTTTGGACCGACACGACCGGTCGTTGGAACATAGAAAAATTCCGAGCCGGTACGTTGGGACTTAGAAAAATTCCGAGCGCGAAAAAGTTTTTTCGAGTTTATTCGTTAAAAAGCGTTACAAGGTATGAATTTTTTTGCATAAATCGACGTAACTCGACGAAATACGTCGGGATTAATGGTTTATTTCCGTCCGAGAACGATTTTTAAAAACGGACCTATGCGGCCGGTCGTTCGTACTTAGAAAATTTTCGGACCGAACACTCTTTTTCGATTAATTCGTTAAAAAGCGTTATAACGTACGAATATTTTTCAAGAAATCGTTATAACTCGATAAAATACGTCGGGATTAAGCGTTTATATCGTCGGCAGACGGATATAAAAACGTTTGGACCGACACGACCGGTCGTTGGAACATAGAAAAATTCCGAGCCGGTACGTTGGGACTTAGAAAAATTCCGAGCGCGAAAAAGTTTTTTCGAGTTTATTCGTTAAAAAGCGTTACAAGGTATGAATTTTTTTGCATAAATCGACGTAACTCGACGAAATACGTCGGGATTAATGGTTTATTTCCGTCCGAGAACGATTTTTAAAAACGGACCTATGCGGCCGGTCGTTCGTACTTAGAAAATTTTCGGACCGAACACTCTTTTTCGATTAATTCGTTAAAAAGCGTTATAACGTACGAATATTTTTCAAGAAATCGTTATAACTCGATAAAATACGTCGGGATTAAGCGTTTATATCGTCGGCAGACGGATATAAAAACGTTTGGACCGACACGACCGGTCGTTGGAACATAGAAAAATTCCGAGCCGGTACGTTGGGACTTAGAAAAATTCCGAGGGCGAAAAAGTTTTTTCGAGTTTATTCGTTAAAAAGCGTTACAAGGTATGAATTTTTTTGCATAAATCGACGTAACTCGACGAAATACGTCGGGATTAATGGTTTATTTCCGTCCGAGAACGATTTTTAAAAACGGACCTATGCGGCCGGTCGTTCGTACTTAGAAAATTTTCGGACCGAACACTCTTTTTCGATTAATTCGTTAAAAAGCGTTATAACGTACGAATATTTTTCAAGAAATCGTTATAACTCGATAAAATACGTCGGGATTAAGCGTTTATATCGTCGGCAGACGGATATAAAAACGTTTGGACCGACACGACCGGTCGTTGGAACATAGAAAAATTCCGAGCCGGTACGTTGGGACTTAGAAAAATTCCGAG
The DNA here is from genome assembly GCF_024542735.1 of Bombus huntii. Classification (NCBI taxonomy): domain Eukaryota; kingdom Metazoa; phylum Arthropoda; class Insecta; order Hymenoptera; family Apidae; genus Bombus; species Bombus huntii. Next base: position 2,601 of record NW_026099481.1, read on the forward strand.
GGCGAAAAAGTTTTTTCGAGTTTATTCGTTAAAAAGCGTTACAAGGTATGAATTTTTTTGCATAAATCGACGTAACTCGACGAAATACGTCGGGATTAATGGTTTATTTCCGTCCGAGAACGATTTTTAAAAACGGACCTATGCGGCCGGTCGTTCGTACTTAGAAAATTTTCGGACCGAACACTCTTTTTCGATTAATTCGTTAAAAAGCGTTATAACGTACGAATATTTTTCAAGAAATCGTTATAACTCGATAAAATACGTCGGGATTAAGCGTTTATATCGTCGGCAGACGGATATAAAAACGTTTGGACCGACACGACCGGTCGTTGGAACATAGAAAAATTCCGAGCCGGTACGTTGGGACTTAGAAAAATTCCGAGCGCGAAAAAGTTTTTTCGAGTTTATTCGTTAAAAAGCGTTACAAGGTATGAATTTTTTTGCATAAATCGACGTAACTCGACGAAATACGTCGGGATTAATGGTTTATTTCCGTCCGAGAACGATTTTTAAAAACGGACCTATGCGGCCGGTCGTTCGTACTTAGAAAATTTTCGGACCGAACACTCTTTTTCGATTAATTCGTTAAAAAGCGTTATAACGTACGAATATTTTTCAAGAAATCGTTATAACTCGATAAAATACGTCGGGATTAAGCGTTTATATCGTCGGCAGACGGATATAAAAACGTTTGGACCGACACGACCGGTCGTTGGAACATAGAAAAATTCCGAGCCGGTACGTTGGGACTTAGAAAAATTCCGAGGGCGAAAAAGTTTTTTCGAGTTTATTCGTTAAAAAGCGTTACAAGGTATGAATTTTTTTGCATAAATCGACGTAACTCGACGAAATACGTCGGGATTAATGGTTTATTTCCGTCCGAGAACGATTTTTAAAAACGGACCTATGCGGCCGGTCGTTCGTACTTAGAAAATTTTCGGACCGAACACTCTTTTTCGATTAATTCGTTAAAAAGCGTTATAACGTACGAATATTTTTCAAGAAATCGTTATAACTCGATAAAATACGTCGGGATTAAGCGTTTATATCGTCGGCAGACGGATATAAAAACGTTTGGACCGACACGACCGGTCGTTGGAACATAGAAAAATTCCGAGCCGGTACGTTGGGACTTAGAAAAATTCCGAGCGCGAAAAAGTTTTTTCGAGTTTATTCGTTAAAAAGCGTTACAAGGTATGAATTTTTTTGCATAAATCGACGTAACTCGACGAAATACGTCGGGATTAATGGTTTATTTCCGTCCGAGAACGATTTTTAAAAACGGACCTATGCGGCCGGTCGTTCGTACTTAGAAAATTTTCGGACCGAACACTCTTTTTCGATTAATTCGTTAAAAAGCGTTATAACGTACGAATATTTTTCAAGAAATCGTTATAACTCGATAAAATACGTCGGGATTAAGCGTTTATATCGTCGGCAGACGGATATAAAAACGTTTGGACCGACACGACCGGTCGTTGGAACATAGAAAAATTCCGAGCCGGTACGTTGGGACTTAGAAAAATTCCGAGCGCGAAAAAGTTTTTTCGAGTTTATTCGTTAAAAAGCGTTACAAGGTATGAATTTTTTTGCATAAATCGACGTAACTCGACGAAATACGTCGGGATTAATGGTTTATTTCCGTCCGAGAACGATTTTTAAAAACGGACCTATGCGGCCGGTCGTTCGTACTTAGAAAATTTTCGGACCGAACACTCTTTTTCGATTAATTCGTTAAAAAGCGTTATAACGTACGAATATTTTTCAAGAAATCGTTATAACTCGATAAAATACGTCGGGATTAAGCGTTTATATCGTCGGCAGACGGATATAAAAACGTTTGGACCGACACGACCGGTCGTTGGAACATAGAAAAATTCCGAGCCGGTACGTTGGGACTTAGAAAAATTCCGAGCGCGAAAAAGTTTTTTCGAGTTTATTCGTTAAAAAGCGTTACAAGGTATGAATTTTTTTGCATAAATCGACGTAACTCGACGAAATACGTCGGGATTAATGGTTTATTTCCGTCCGAGAACGATTTTTAAAAACGGACCTATGCGGCCGGTCGTTCGTACTTAGAAAATTTTCGGACCGAACACTCTTTTTCGATTAATTCGTTAAAAAGCGTTATAACGTACGAATATTTTTCAAGAAATCGTTATAACTCGATAAAATACGTCGGGATTAAGCGTTTATATCGTCGGCAGACGGATATAAAAACGTTTGGACCGACACGACCGGTCGTTGGAACATAGAAAAATTCCGAGCCGGTACGTTGGGACTTAGAAAAATTCCGAGGGCGAAAAAGTTTTTTCGAGTTTATTCGTTAAAAAGCGTTACAAGGTATGAATTTTTTTGCATAAATCGACGTAACTCGACGAAATACGTCGGGATTAATGGTTTATTTCCGTCCGAGAACGATTTTTAAAAACGGACCTATGCGGCCGGTCGTTCGTACTTAGAAAATTTTCGGACCGAACACTCTTTTTCGATTAATTCGTTAAAAAGCGTTATAACGTACGAATATTTTTCAAGAAATCGTTATAACTCGATAAAATACGTCGGGATTAAGCGTTTATATCGTCGGCAGACGGATATAAAAACGTTTGGACCGACACGACCGGTCGTTGGAACATAGAAAAATTCCGAGCCGGTACGTTGGGACTTAGAAAAATTCCGAGGGCGAAAAAGTTTTTTCGAGTTTATTCGTTTAAAAGCGTTACAAGGTATGAATTTTTTTACGGGAATCGTTCTATCTCTATTAAATACGTCGGGATTAAACATTTTTATCGATTTTTTCAAAAAATTAGCGTTCGTCGAACTGACACGACTGGGATATTTTTCTAATTTTTTCGTTAATTAACGTTACAAGGTATATATTTTTTTGCATATTTCTACTTATTTTAACGTATTGTAATTGATTATAAACTTATTTTTTGTCCGTATTCGATAAAAGAGTATGTTTACTGATGCAATTTTTCGGTGAAAAAAAAAATTAATTTTTTGGTAAAAATGCATTTCTATTATGTTAATAAAACGTCTGGTAATGTATTTCGATGGTTGGATATTGGCTTTGTATAGTAGTGATCGAGCGTTCGCGAGACTAAGTTCCAGCGTCCCTTCCGAACGGTACGTTGCTACGGAGGTTTTGCACCGTAAGCGCGCGGCCGCTAGCCCGGCCGGCGCCGGCCTTCCGGCTGGCGCTTTCGTATCTATAAGAGAGACGTCGAGCCGGACGGTTCGGTCGGAACAGCGTTGAGCGCGTGGCTATTCTACGGCCTCGGTTGAGAATTCAGTCACCGCTCCTCGAGTCTTAGTGTATTTTACGCTATTTCTCGACTGTTCCTCCGTTCTCGTTCTGGTTTTTTCTCTACACTGCTGCGCCGCGGGTCGCTGTCCTGGACGTAATGACCAAATATCGTGGCAAGGTTCCCCTGAGTCGGGAAGCTGGTGACCTGTGTGTACGTATTCTAACAAAAATTGTTAGATGCGTGTGTGCTTGTACTAACTGAGCATCGATTCATTCAAAAGAGTATAACCGTCTGCTTTCTATAAAAACTTCTGCTTTCGCAGAAGTATCCGATGAGGCGGTAGGAGCGTACTATCTTTGCGTAGTATGTCTTCTGCCGAAAATGTTCTACCGATTGAAAGAATATTCTTACGGTATGTCCAGCGCGACGCACTGGGATACGCGCTTGTTCGTTCAGCGTGAGGTGCGTATACGTGCTTTACCGCTAAGATATTCTAATAAGTCTTTTTACACGAAGACAGCATTATGGAAATGTTCCTTTAGAAGTACGATTCTAAACATTTTATATAAGACTATGAGAGAGAGAGAGAGAGAGAAGAGAGGAGGTGGAGTTGAGAATTACAAAGTGGCTGCGAGCGGCGTTCGAAGATTATTACTGAACTATGGGTGTATCTCGAACGTCGCTAGGAGATATATTTTATAGATATATCTATCTTAAGAACGAAAAGTCTCGTCGTACGGTGCTTACGTCCCACCTACGACACGAAGAGAACTTAAACGAAATTTATAAGAATTGTTATACGAATAAGATCCCTGGTTGATCCTGCCAGTAGTCATATGCTTGTCTCAAAGATTAAGCCATGCATGTCTCAGTACATGCCGCATTAAGGTGAAACCGCGAATGGCTCATTAAATCAGTTATGGTTTCTTAGATCATACCTACATTTACTTGGATAACTGTGGTAATTCTAGAGCTAATACATGCAAACAGATTCCGACCAGAGATGGTAGGAATGCTTTTATTAGATCAAAACCAATCGGTGGCGGATGGCTCGTCTGTCCGTCCATCGTTTGTTTTGGTGACTCTGAATAACTTTGTGCTGATCGCATGGTCATCTAGCACCGGCGACGCATCTTTCAAATGTCTGCCTTATCAACTGTCGATGGTAGGTTCTGCGCCTACCATGGTTGTAACGGGTAACGGGGAATCAGGGTTCGATTCCGGAGAGGGAGCCTGAGAAACAGCTACCACATCCAAGGAAGGCAGCAGGCGCGCAAATTACCCACTCCCGGCACGGGGAGGTAGTGACGAAAAATAACGATACGGGACTCATCCGAGGCCCCGTAATCGGAATGAGTACACTTTAAATCCTTTAACGAGGACCAATTGGAGGGCAAGTCTGGTGCCAGCAGCCGCGGTAATTCCAGCTCCAATAGCGTATATTAAAGTTGTTGCGGTTAAAAAGCTCGTAGTTGAATCTGTGTGTCACAGTGTCGGTTCACCGCTCGCGGTGTTTAACTGGCATTATGTGGTACGTCCTATCGGTGGGCTTAGCTCCTCGCGGGCGGTCCAACTAATATCCCATCGCGGTGCTCTTCACTGAGTGTCGAGGTGGGCCGATACGTTTACTTTGAACAAATTAGAGTGCTTAAAGCAGGCTACCTTCGCCTGAATACTGTGTGCATGGAATAATGGAATAGGACCTCGGTTCTATTTTGTTGGTTTTCGGAGCCCCGAGGTAATGATTAATAGGGACAGATGGGGGCATTCGTATTGCGACGTTAGAGGTGAAATTCTTGGATCGTCGCAAGACGGACAGAAGCGAAAGCATTTGCCAAAAATGTTTTCATTAATCAAGAACGAAAGTTAGAGGTTCGAAGGCGATCAGATACCGCCCTAGTTCTAACCATAAACGATGCCAGCCAGCGATCCGCCGAAGTTCCTCCGATGACTCGGCGGGCAGCTTCCGGGAAACCAAAGCTTTTGGGTTCCGGGGGAAGTATGGTTGCAAAGCTGAAACTTAAAGGAATTGACGGAAGGGCACCACCAGGAGTGGAGCCTGCGGCTTAATTTGACTCAACACGGGAAACCTCACCAGGCCCGGACACCGGAAGGATTGACAGATTGATAGCTCTTTCTTGATTCGGTGGGTGGTGGTGCATGGCCGTTCTTAGTTGGTGGAGCGATTTGTCTGGTTAATTCCGATAACGAACGAGACTCTAGCCTGCTAAATAGACGTAACTTATGGTATCTCGAAGGCCCCCGGCTTCGGTCGGTGGGTTTTTACTACCAACGTACAAACAAATCTTCTTAGAGGAACAGGCGGCTTCTAGCCGCACGAGATTGAGCAATAACAGGTCTGTGATGCCCTTAGATGTTCTGGGCCGCACGCGCGCTACACTGAAGGAATCAGCGTGTTTTCCCTGGCCGAAAGGCCCGGGTAACCCGCTGAACCTCCTTCGTGCTAGGGATTGGGGCTTGCAATTATTCCCCATGAACGAGGAATTCCCAGTAAGCGCGAGTCATAAGCTCGCGTTGATTACGTCCCTGCCCTTTGTACACACCGCCCGTCGCTACTACCGATTGAATGATTTAGTGAGGTCTTCGGACTGGTGCGCGGCCAATGTGATAAGCATTGCCGATGTTACCGGGAAGATGACCAAACTTGATCATTTAGAGGAAGTAAAAGTCGTAACAAGGTTTCCGTAGGTGAACCTGCGGAAGGATCATTAACGATACGATACCAAAAGAATTTGACTTGAACACATATAAAAACTATGAAATATATATCACAATGGTCGGTAAGGAGCCGTACTCCTCCTGTATCGACGAAAGTATATACGACGTATTAACAAGCTATATACTTTAACAAACGAAAACGCCAGGGAGCTTGGCAACCTCCGTTGGCACGAATAGAAATATTCTTAAGGAGGAGACGACCCTCCAGCTACGGAATTATACGAAGAGAAGGTGGCACTCTCTCTCGATCATCGGGATGAAGAGATATATATATACAAGTATAAAAACGAAATGCGAATGAAACTTATTCGAGGCGCCTGCGTGAGGTCGTAAACAGAAAGACCCGCCGTCTCCGAATAAAACATATAACATATAATATATATATATATATATGAAATTCTAATAAAAGGGAACTCTAGCTTCGAAAGAGCCAACAAAAGTTAAGGCTCGATATCAAACGAAAAAATTACGATGGAAACCAGGTGTAAAGAGAAATGCAGTCGTGGCGCCTGCGAGAGGCCGTACACAGAAAGACCCGCCGTCACGATCTCGTATTTCGTATTTGCATCGTGGAAACCGTACAAACGAAATATAAAAGTCCATGCAAACTAATAAGAAAATCTCTAAAGTGCCTCGTGTCGGAGTGATCATGCTCGCCTATTCTCTTCTATGTTTCGTGGTCTGTGTTGCGTTTGTTCTCCTCCTAGCAACGGGACATATCGAAGACTCCTCTTTGGGATCGAACGAAGCGTCTAGAACGAGTCGACGAGAGCGAAAGAACTTGTAGCGAGTCGCGCAGAGCGAAAGGATACCGATATACATCTTCGAAGGTTCTCTTCGAAGATCCATGGATACCTTCTGCGTCGACTTCTCTCGTCTCTTTCATCGAAACTCTCGTCGTTCTCGAAACGTGCTTCCTACCCAAAGGGCGTGTGCTCTTCGTATGTCGTTTCGTTCGAAATAACGAAACCACGTGTAACATACTCGTGGATCGGGTAACCTAGAACGAAGACGCATCGCGTGGATGTTGGCCCGCTATGCGACGATGACCGATGATGATGATGATGATGATGATGATATGATGATGATGTCGATGTCGACGACGACGACGATGAAGACGATGTGTAGCAACGATTCGTAACTAGTCTAGCCGAAGTTCGTTCAGAGGGGAACGCCGCCGGCTTCGAAGCCTCGATGTCGTGAGTCGGACACCCGTGCCGTCGCTAGAGTTTTTCAAACTCTGCTTCTGGATATTGGGACGAAAGACCGCTCGAGGACGACGACAGCCGTGCGTGCGTATCCCATCGAATTTTTTTTACACCACCTGAACGAGACTAAAGTTTCGTCTAGTTGATCGTCTACCGTCGCATAATGTATATTATATACCGTTCAGAGGGGACCGGCTGTCTATCCTCGTTGTCGTGAGTCGGACACCCGTGCCGTCGCTAGAGTTTTTCAAACTCTGCTTCTGGATATCGGGACGAAAGACCGCGCGAGGACGACGGATGCGAGTCCCATCGAATTTTTGACTTACACACTACCTGAACGAGACTTAAAGTTTCATATTATATACCGTTCAGAGGGGACCGGCTGTCTATCCTCGTTGTCGTGAGTCGGACACCCGTGCCGTCGCTAGAGTTTTTCAAACTCTGCTTCTGGATATCGGGACGAAAGACCGCGCGAGGACGACGGATGCGAGTCCCATCGAATTTTTGACTTACACACTACCTGAACGAGACTTAAAGTTTCATATAATATACCGTTCAGAGGGGACCGGCTGTCTTTCCTCGTTGTCGTGAGTCGGACACCCGTGCCGTCGCTAGAGTTTTTCAAACTCTGCTTCTGGATATCGGGACGAAAGACCGCGCGAGGACGACGGATGCGAGTCCCATCGAATTTTTTATTTAAACACTACCTGAACGAGACTTAAAGTTTCATATAATATACCGTTCAGAGGGGACCGGCTGTCTTTCCTCGTTGTCGTGAGTCGGACACCCGTGCCGTCGCTAGAGTTTTTCAAACTCTGCTTCTGGATATCGGGACGAAAGACCGCGCGAGGACGACGGATGCGAGTCCCATCGAATTTTTTATTTAAACACTACCTGAACGAGACTTAAAGTTTCATATAATATACCGTTCAGAGGGGACCGGCTGTCTTTCCTCGTTGTCGTGAGTCGGAGACCCGTGCCGTCGCTAGAGTTTTTCAAACTCTGCTTCTGGATATCGGGACGAAAGACCGCGCGAGGACGACGGATGCGAGTCCCATCGAATTTTTGATTTACACACTACCTGAACGAGACTTAAAGTTTCATCCAGTTTGTCGTCTATCATCTCATATATAATATACCGTTCAGAGGGGACCGGCTGTCTATCCTCGTTGTCGTGAGTCGGACACCCGTGCCGTCGCTAGAGTTTTTCAAACTCTGCTTCTGGATGTTGGGACGAAAGACCGCGCGAGGACGATGGATGCGAGTCCCATCGAATTTTTGATTTACAAGACACACACTACCTGAACGAGACTAAAGTTTCATCGAGTTTATCGTCGCATAACCCGTTCGGAGGGGACCGGCTGTCTATCCTCGTTGTCGTGAGTCGGACACCCGTGCCGTCGCTAGAGTTTTTCAAACTCTGCTTCTGGATATCGGGACGAAAGACCGCGCGAGGACGATGGCTGCGAGTCCCATCGAATTTTTGTTTTTTTTTTTTTTAAAAAAAAAAACACCACCCGAACGGAGATGTGTTCTATCTTTCGTCGATTTTTCATGCTTTCAGTCGGTCGCGTGGTCGCCATCCGTTCGGAGGGGATCGCCGGCTTCGAAACCTCGATGTCGTGAGTCGGACACCCGTGCCGTCGCTAGAGTTTTTCAAACTCTGCTTCTGGATATTGGGACGAAAGACCGCTCGAGGCGGACGGCCGCGCGAATCCCATCGAATCTTTACTATCACCCGAACGATGGAGAGATGCACGCGCGCTGTTTCTTGAATAATTGGACGAGAGAGTAGAATCAAACACATATATAACATGGGCTAGCCACCGTGCTTACTCGTTCGCGAGATCGTGTGCTGTACAGAGGATTCAGAATCGGGTGTATATATCCCCGTCGTTTCCTGACGAACGGAGCTTCGATCTCGATGGTTGTTATATATCATAATGTACTTTACGCCCGGCCGGCGAACGCGCGTATCTTCGCGCGTTCGTCGTTTTCTTTTTTTTTCGAACGTTTTTGTGTCGTCAATCCTATGGCGACTTCTGCGCGTTCGATTCCCGTTGGTCGAACGTGACGGAACTCGGCTTCGCTAGAACCGAGAAGAGTACATTTGAGTATTGAACTGTTGTAAATTTATAAAAGATTACCCTGAACGGTGGATCACTTGGCTCGTGGGTCGATGAAGAACGCAGCTAATTGCGCGTCAACGTGTGAACTGCAGGACACATGAACATCGACATTTCGAACGCACATTGCGGTCCACGGATACAATTCCTGGACCACGCCTGGCTGAGGGTTGCTCACGTAAACCTAAGACTGCTTGCGTTGCGTATCGTTACTCTCCGTATCTGTCTCTCTCTGTCCCTTCTTGCCTTAACAACCCGCCGTCGTTCTTCTTTATATAAGAGAACGTTTCAGAGTCGGACGAAGGTACAAGAACGAGGATACGAATAAGAGCGGACGGAGAGAACATACGCGACGTACGAGCGATTGTTGGACGCTCGTCGGCGTTCGTCGCGGTCGTGCAGAGACCGTGCAAGTCGTACGCATGCTCGATATATAATCTATCGTGTTCACGGGAGACTACGAAACTCTACCTCTGTCTCTCTCTGTCCCTTCTTGCCTTGACAACCCGCCGTCGTTCTTCTTAAAAATTATAAGAGAACGTTTCAGAGTCGGACGAAGGTATACGAAGGGATACG
>NW_026099481.1:22500-35444 GCF_024542735.1 Bombus huntii
AATACGCCGCTGGACTTAGTCGCGTGCGAGTAAAAAGCAATACGCCGCTGGACTTAGTCGCGTACAAACAGAAAGCAATACGCCGCTGGACTTAGTCGCGTGCGAGCATAAAGCAATACGCCGCTGGGACTTTGTCTCCTGCGGTTAAAAAAAATAATTTCGCTACGTACGGCCGATGGTCGTGCGTAGCGATTTTTTTTTCCTTTAAATCAAACAACGAGACGCACGAATAGAAAGCGATACGCCGCTGGGACTTTGTCTCGTGCGAGTAAAAAGCAATACGCCGCTGGACTTAGTCGCGTACAAACAGAAAGCAATACGCCGCTGGACTTAGTCGCGTACAAACAGAAAGCAATACGCCGCTGGACTTAGCCGCGTGCGAGCATAAAGCAATACGCCGCTGGACTTAGTCGCGTACAAACTGAAAGCAATACGCCGCTGGACTTAGTCGCGTGCGAGCATAAAGCAATACGCCGCTGGACTTAGCCGCTCGTGCTACCGCTGCGCGCGCACCTCCGAATCAGCGGGTATGCGCCGGAGTAGGTAACACTCTCTTAAGGTACGCCGTTCTGCGCAGCTCGTATTGCGCGCGCGCGCGCGCGCTTTTTCAAATATTTTTAAACGTTTTTCCGCGTTTTTTCCCGTTTCTTCGCGTTTTTTCCCGTTTTTTCCCGTTTTTTCCCGTTTTCCACGTTTTTTCCCGTTTCACGAGAGAGACGAAAACGAGGAAAATAATCGCGACAAATGCTCGCTCGCTGCGCTCGCTCGGACGAATATAGCCCAACCCAAAACCGATCCCAAGCGTTCGAACGAAGATTTCGATGAAATCGAAGAACGAACGCTAAAGGGATTGGTTTTGGGTTGGGCTACTTTTTTTTTCGAGCGAGCGGAGCGAGCGAGCAACGCGTAAGAGCGTATCGTTGCGTCGCAGGGACTTTGAAATATTCGCCACTGTTCGAACGTTCGAGTCGAAATAACTCGAGAAAAAGCGTTATAACGCATCGAAATTATCAGTGAAATCGTTACGTATCGACGAAATCTAGTCGAAAGTAGCGATTTCACTTTATTTTTTTAAAAAATTTCATCCTCCGGACCAACGTGACCGGGACGTTGGAACTTAGAATTTTTTCGCACCGCTACGAAAGTACCGAAAGTTCAACTCGAAATAACTCGCCAAAAAGCGTTATAACGTATCGAAATTTTGCGTGAAATCGTTACGTTTCGACGAAATCTAGTCGAAAGTAGCGATTTCACTTTATTTTTTTAAAAAATTTCATCCTCCGGACCAACGTGACCGGGACGTTGGAACTTAGAATTTTTTCGCCCCGTTACGAAAGTACCGAATGTTCAACTCGAAATAACTCGCCAAAAAGCGTTATAACGTATCGAAATTTTGTGTGAAATCGTTACGTATCGACGAAATCTAGTCGAACGTAACGATTTCACTTTATTTTTTTAAAAAATTTCATCCTCCGGACCAACGTGACCGGGACGTTGGAACTTAGAATTTTTTCGCACCGCTACGAAAAGGCCGAAAGATCCCCTCCAAATAACTCGTTAAAAAGTGTTAGAAGGTACGAATATTTTTCAAGAAATCGTTATAACTCGATAAAATACGTCGGGATTAAGCGTTTATATCGTCGGCAGACGGATATAAAAACGTTTGGACCGACACGACCGGTCGTTGGAACATAGAAAAATTCCGAGCCGGTACGTTGGGACTTAGAAAAATTCCGAGGGCGAAAAAGTTTTTTCGAGTTTATTCGTTAAAAAGCGTTACAAGGTATGAATTTTTTTGCATAAATCGACGTAACTCGACGAAATACGTCGGGATTAATGGTTTATTTCCGTCCGAGAACGATTTTTAAAAACGGACCTATGCGGCCGGTCGTTCGTACTTAGAAAATTTTCGGACCGAACACTCTTTTTCGATTAATTCGTTAAAAAGCGTTATAACGTACGAATATTTTTCAAGAAATCGTTATAACTCGATAAAATACGTCGGGATTAAGCGTTTATATCGTCGGCAGACGGATATAAAAACGTTTGGACCGACACGACCGGTCGTTGGAACATAGAAAAATTCCGAGCCGGTACGTTGGGACTTAGAAAAATTCCGAGGGCGAAAAAGTTTTTTCGAGTTTATTCGTTAAAAAGCGTTACAAGGTATGAATTTTTTTGCATAAATCGACGTAACTCGACGAAATACGTCGGGATTAATGGTTTATTTCCGTCCGAGAACGATTTTTAAAAACGGACCTATGCGGCCGGTCGTTCGTACTTAGAAAATTTTCGGACCGAACACTCTTTTTCGATTAATTCGTTAAAAAGCGTTATAACGTACGAATATTTTTCAAGAAATCGTTATAACTCGATAAAATACGTCGGGATTAAGCGTTTATATCGTCGGCAGACGGATATAAAAACGTTTGGACCGACACGACCGGTCGTTGGAACATAGAAAAATTCCGAGCCGGTACGTTGGGACTTAGAAAAATTCCGAGGGCGAAAAAGTTTTTTCGAGTTTATTCGTTAAAAAGCGTTACAAGGTATGAATTTTTTTGCATAAATCGACGTAACTCGACGAAATACGTCGGGATTAATGGTTTATTTCCGTCCGAGAACGATTTTTAAAAACGGACCTATGCGGCCGGTCGTTCGTACTTAGAAAATTTTCGGACCGAACACTCTTTTTCGATTAATTCGTTAAAAAGCGTTATAACGTACGAATATTTTTCAAGAAATCGTTATAACTCGATAAAATACGTCGGGATTAAGCGTTTATATCGTCGGCAGACGGATATAAAAACGTTTGGACCGACACGACCGGTCGTTGGAACATAGAAAAATTCCGAGCCGGTACGTTGGGACTTAGAAAAATTCCGAGGGCGAAAAAGTTTTTTCGAGTTTATTCGTTAAAAAGCGTTACAAGGTATGAATTTTTTTGCATAAATCGACGTAACTCGACGAAATACGTCGGGATTAATGGTTTATTTCCGTCCGAGAACGATTTTTAAAAACGGACCTATGCGGCCGGTCGTTCGTACTTAGAAAATTTTCGGACCGAACACTCTTTTTCGATTAATTCGTTAAAAAGCGTTATAACGTACGAATATTTTTCAAGAAATCGTTATAACTCGATAAAATACGTCGGGATTAAGCGTTTATATCGTCGGCAGACGGATATAAAAACGTTTGGACCGACACGACCGGTCGTTGGAACATAGAAAAATTCCGAGCCGGTACGTTGGGACTTAGAAAAATTCCGAGCGCGAAAAAGTTTTTTCGAGTTTATTCGTTAAAAAGCGTTACAAGGTATGAATTTTTTTGCATAAATCGACGTAACTCGACGAAATACGTCGGGATTAATGGTTTATTTCCGTCCGAGAACGATTTTTAAAAACGGACCTATGCGGCCGGTCGTTCGTACTTAGAAAATTTTCGGACCGAACACTCTTTTTCGATTAATTCGTTAAAAAGCGTTATAACGTACGAATATTTTTCAAGAAATCGTTATAACTCGATAAAATACGTCGGGATTAAGCGTTTATATCGTCGGCAGACGGATATAAAAACGTTTGGACCGACACGACCGGTCGTTGGAACATAGAAAAATTCCGAGCCGGTACGTTGGGACTTAGAAAAATTCCGAGGGCGAAAAAGTTTTTTCGAGTTTATTCGTTAAAAAGCGTTACAAGGTATGAATTTTTTTGCATAAATCGACGTAACTCGACGAAATACGTCGGGATTAATGGTTTATTTCCGTCCGAGAACGATTTTTAAAAACGGACCTATGCGGCCGGTCGTTCGTACTTAGAAAATTTTCGGACCGAACACTCTTTTTCGATTAATTCGTTAAAAAGCGTTATAACGTACGAATATTTTTCAAGAAATCGTTATAACTCGATAAAATACGTCGGGATTAAGCGTTTATATCGTCGGCAGACGGATATAAAAACGTTTGGACCGACACGACCGGTCGTTGGAACATAGAAAAATTCCGAGCCGGTACGTTGGGACTTAGAAAAATTCCGAGGGCGAAAAAGTTTTTTCGAGTTTATTCGTTAAAAAGCGTTACAAGGTATGAATTTTTTTGCATAAATCGACGTAACTCGACGAAATACGTCGGGATTAATGGTTTATTTCCGTCCGAGAACGATTTTTAAAAACGGACCTATGCGGCCGGTCGTTCGTACTTAGAAAATTTTCGGACCGAACACTCTTTTTCGATTAATTCGTTAAAAAGCGTTATAACGTACGAATATTTTTCAAGAAATCGTTATAACTCGATAAAATACGTCGGGATTAAGCGTTTATATCGTCGGCAGACGGATATAAAAACGTTTGGACCGACACGACCGGTCGTTGGAACATAGAAAAATTCCGAGCCGGTACGTTGGGACTTAGAAAAATTCCGAGCGCGAAAAAGTTTTTTCGAGTTTATTCGTTAAAAAGCGTTACAAGGTATGAATTTTTTTGCATAAATCGACGTAACTCGACGAAATACGTCGGGATTAATGGTTTATTTCCGTCCGAGAACGATTTTTAAAAACGGACCTATGCGGCCGGTCGTTCGTACTTAGAAAATTTTCGGACCGAACACTCTTTTTCGATTAATTCGTTAAAAAGCGTTATAACGTACGAATATTTTTCAAGAAATCGTTATAACTCGATAAAATACGTCGGGATTAAGCGTTTATATCGTCGGCAGACGGATATAAAAACGTTTGGACCGACACGACCGGTCGTTGGAACATAGAAAAATTCCGAGCCGGTACGTTGGGACTTAGAAAAATTCCGAGCGCGAAAAAGTTTTTTCGAGTTTATTCGTTAAAAAGCGTTACAAGGTATGAATTTTTTTGCATAAATCGACGTAACTCGACGAAATACGTCGGGATTAATGGTTTATTTCCGTCCGAGAACGATTTTTAAAAACGGACCTATGCGGCCGGTCGTTCGTACTTAGAAAATTTTCGGACCGAACACTCTTTTTCGATTAATTCGTTAAAAAGCGTTATAACGTACGAATATTTTTCAAGAAATCGTTATAACTCGATAAAATACGTCGGGATTAAGCGTTTATATCGTCGGCAGACGGATATAAAAACGTTTGGACCGACACGACCGGTCGTTGGAACATAGAAAAATTCCGAGCCGGTACGTTGGGACTTAGAAAAATTCCGAGCGCGAAAAAGTTTTTTCGAGTTTATTCGTTAAAAAGCGTTACAAGGTATGAATTTTTTTGCATAAATCGACGTAACTCGACGAAATACGTCGGGATTAATGGTTTATTTCCGTCCGAGAACGATTTTTAAAAACGGACCTATGCGGCCGGTCGTTCGTACTTAGAAAATTTTCGGACCGAACACTCTTTTTCGATTAATTCGTTAAAAAGCGTTATAACGTACGAATATTTTTCAAGAAATCGTTATAACTCGATAAAATACGTCGGGATTAAGCGTTTATATCGTCGGCAGACGGATATAAAAACGTTTGGACCGACACGACCGGTCGTTGGAACATAGAAAAATTCCGAGCCGGTACGTTGGGACTTAGAAAAATTCCGAGCGCGAAAAAGTTTTTTCGAGTTTATTCGTTAAAAAGCGTTACAAGGTATGAATTTTTTTGCATAAATCGACGTAACTCGACGAAATACGTCGGGATTAATGGTTTATTTCCGTCCGAGAACGATTTTTAAAAACGGACCTATGCGGCCGGTCGTTCGTACTTAGAAAATTTTCGGACCGAACACTCTTTTTCGATTAATTCGTTAAAAAGCGTTATAACGTACGAATATTTTTCAAGAAATCGTTATAACTCGATAAAATACGTCGGGATTAAGCGTTTATATCGTCGGCAGACGGATATAAAAACGTTTGGACCGACACGACCGGTCGTTGGAACATAGAAAAATTCCGAGCCGGTACGTTGGGACTTAGAAAAATTCCGAGCGCGAAAAAGTTTTTTCGAGTTTATTCGTTAAAAAGCGTTACAAGGTATGAATTTTTTTGCATAAATCGACGTAACTCGACGAAATACGTCGGGATTAATGGTTTATTTCCGTCCGAGAACGATTTTTAAAAACGGACCTATGCGGCCGGTCGTTCGTACTTAGAAAATTTTCGGACCGAACACTCTTTTTCGATTAATTCGTTAAAAAGCGTTATAACGTACGAATATTTTTCAAGAAATCGTTATAACTCGATAAAATACGTCGGGATTAAGCGTTTATATCGTCGGCAGACGGATATAAAAACGTTTGGACCGACACGACCGGTCGTTGGAACATAGAAAAATTCCGAGCCGGTACGTTGGGACTTAGAAAAATTCCGAGCGCGAAAAAGTTTTTTCGAGTTTATTCGTTAAAAAGCGTTACAAGGTATGAATTTTTTTGCATAAATCGACGTAACTCGACGAAATACGTCGGGATTAATGGTTTATTTCCGTCCGAGAACGATTTTTAAAAACGGACCTATGCGGCCGGTCGTTCGTACTTAGAAAATTTTCGGACCGAACACTCTTTTTCGATTAATTCGTTAAAAAGCGTTATAACGTACGAATATTTTTCAAGAAATCGTTATAACTCGATAAAATACGTCGGGATTAAGCGTTTATATCGTCGGCAGACGGATATAAAAACGTTTGGACCGACACGACCGGTCGTTGGAACATAGAAAAATTCCGAGCCGGTACGTTGGGACTTAGAAAAATTCCGAGGGCGAAAAAGTTTTTTCGAGTTTATTCGTTAAAAAGCGTTACAAGGTATGAATTTTTTTGCATAAATCGACGTAACTCGACGAAATACGTCGGGATTAATGGTTTATTTCCGTCCGAGAACGATTTTTAAAAACGGACCTATGCGGCCGGTCGTTCGTACTTAGAAAATTTTCGGACCGAACACTCTTTTTCGATTAATTCGTTAAAAAGCGTTATAACGTACGAATATTTTTCAAGAAATCGTTATAACTCGATAAAATACGTCGGGATTAAGCGTTTATATCGTCGGCAGACGGATATAAAAACGTTTGGACCGACACGACCGGTCGTTGGAACATAGAAAAATTCCGAGCCGGTACGTTGGGACTTAGAAAAATTCCGAGGGCGAAAAAGTTTTTTCGAGTTTATTCGTTTAAAAGCGTTACAAGGTATGAATTTTTTTACGGGAATCGTTCTATCTCTATTAAATACGTCGGGATTAAACATTTTTATCGATTTTTTCAAAAAATTAGCGTTCGTCGAACTGACACGACTGGGATATTTTTCTAATTTTTTCGTTAATTAACGTTACAAGGTATATATTTTTTTGCATATTTCTACTTATTTTAACGTATTGTAATTGATTATAAACTTATTTTTTGTCCGTATTCGATAAAAGAGTATGTTTACTGATGCAATTTTTCGGTGAAAAAAAAAATTAATTTTTTGGTAAAAATGCATTTCTATTATGTTAATAAAACGTCTGGTAATGTATTTCGATGGTTGGATATTGGCTTTGTATAGTAGTGATCGAGCGTTCGCGAGACTAAGTTCCAGCGTCCCTTCCGAACGGTACGTTGCTACGGAGGTTTTGCACCGTAAGCGCGCGGCCGCTAGCCCGGCCGGCGCCGGCCTTCCGGCTGGCGCTTTCGTATCTATAAGAGAGACGTCGAGCCGGACGGTTCGGTCGGAACAGCGTTGAGCGCGTGGCTATTCTACGGCCTCGGTTGAGAATTCAGTCACCGCTCCTCGAGTCTTAGTGTATTTTACGCTATTTCTCGACTGTTCCTCCGTTCTCGTTCTGGTTTTTTCTCTACACTGCTGCGCCGCGGGTCGCTGTCCTGGACGTAATGACCAAATATCGTGGCAAGGTTCCCCTGAGTCGGGAAGCTGGTGACCTGTGTGTACGTATTCTAACAAAAATTGTTAGATGCGTGTGTGCTTGTACTAACTGAGCATCGATTCATTCAAAAGAGTATAACCGTCTGCTTTCTATAAAAACTTCTGCTTTCGCAGAAGTATCCGATGAGGCGGTAGGAGCGTACTATCTTTGCGTAGTATGTCTTCTGCCGAAAATGTTCTACCGATTGAAAGAATATTCTTACGGTATGTCCAGCGCGACGCACTGGGATACGCGCTTGTTCGTTCAGCGTGAGGTGCGTATACGTGCTTTACCGCTAAGATATTCTAATAAGTCTTTTTACACGAAGACAGCATTATGGAAATGTTCCTTTAGAAGTACGATTCTAAACATTTTATATAAGACTATGAGAGAGAGAGAGAGAGAGAAGAGAGGAGGTGGAGTTGAGAATTACAAAGTGGCTGCGAGCGGCGTTCGAAGATTATTACTGAACTATGGGTGTATCTCGAACGTCGCTAGGAGATATATTTTATAGATATATCTATCTTAAGAACGAAAAGTCTCGTCGTACGGTGCTTACGTCCCACCTACGACACGAAGAGAACTTAAACGAAATTTATAAGAATTGTTATACGAATAAGATCCCTGGTTGATCCTGCCAGTAGTCATATGCTTGTCTCAAAGATTAAGCCATGCATGTCTCAGTACATGCCGCATTAAGGTGAAACCGCGAATGGCTCATTAAATCAGTTATGGTTTCTTAGATCATACCTACATTTACTTGGATAACTGTGGTAATTCTAGAGCTAATACATGCAAACAGATTCCGACCAGAGATGGTAGGAATGCTTTTATTAGATCAAAACCAATCGGTGGCGGATGGCTCGTCTGTCCGTCCATCGTTTGTTTTGGTGACTCTGAATAACTTTGTGCTGATCGCATGGTCATCTAGCACCGGCGACGCATCTTTCAAATGTCTGCCTTATCAACTGTCGATGGTAGGTTCTGCGCCTACCATGGTTGTAACGGGTAACGGGGAATCAGGGTTCGATTCCGGAGAGGGAGCCTGAGAAACAGCTACCACATCCAAGGAAGGCAGCAGGCGCGCAAATTACCCACTCCCGGCACGGGGAGGTAGTGACGAAAAATAACGATACGGGACTCATCCGAGGCCCCGTAATCGGAATGAGTACACTTTAAATCCTTTAACGAGGACCAATTGGAGGGCAAGTCTGGTGCCAGCAGCCGCGGTAATTCCAGCTCCAATAGCGTATATTAAAGTTGTTGCGGTTAAAAAGCTCGTAGTTGAATCTGTGTGTCACAGTGTCGGTTCACCGCTCGCGGTGTTTAACTGGCATTATGTGGTACGTCCTATCGGTGGGCTTAGCTCCTCGCGGGCGGTCCAACTAATATCCCATCGCGGTGCTCTTCACTGAGTGTCGAGGTGGGCCGATACGTTTACTTTGAACAAATTAGAGTGCTTAAAGCAGGCTACCTTCGCCTGAATACTGTGTGCATGGAATAATGGAATAGGACCTCGGTTCTATTTTGTTGGTTTTCGGAGCCCCGAGGTAATGATTAATAGGGACAGATGGGGGCATTCGTATTGCGACGTTAGAGGTGAAATTCTTGGATCGTCGCAAGACGGACAGAAGCGAAAGCATTTGCCAAAAATGTTTTCATTAATCAAGAACGAAAGTTAGAGGTTCGAAGGCGATCAGATACCGCCCTAGTTCTAACCATAAACGATGCCAGCCAGCGATCCGCCGAAGTTCCTCCGATGACTCGGCGGGCAGCTTCCGGGAAACCAAAGCTTTTGGGTTCCGGGGGAAGTATGGTTGCAAAGCTGAAACTTAAAGGAATTGACGGAAGGGCACCACCAGGAGTGGAGCCTGCGGCTTAATTTGACTCAACACGGGAAACCTCACCAGGCCCGGACACCGGAAGGATTGACAGATTGATAGCTCTTTCTTGATTCGGTGGGTGGTGGTGCATGGCCGTTCTTAGTTGGTGGAGCGATTTGTCTGGTTAATTCCGATAACGAACGAGACTCTAGCCTGCTAAATAGACGTAACTTATGGTATCTCGAAGGCCCCCGGCTTCGGTCGGTGGGTTTTTACTACCAACGTACAAACAAATCTTCTTAGAGGAACAGGCGGCTTCTAGCCGCACGAGATTGAGCAATAACAGGTCTGTGATGCCCTTAGATGTTCTGGGCCGCACGCGCGCTACACTGAAGGAATCAGCGTGTTTTCCCTGGCCGAAAGGCCCGGGTAACCCGCTGAACCTCCTTCGTGCTAGGGATTGGGGCTTGCAATTATTCCCCATGAACGAGGAATTCCCAGTAAGCGCGAGTCATAAGCTCGCGTTGATTACGTCCCTGCCCTTTGTACACACCGCCCGTCGCTACTACCGATTGAATGATTTAGTGAGGTCTTCGGACTGGTGCGCGGCCAATGTGATAAGCATTGCCGATGTTACCGGGAAGATGACCAAACTTGATCATTTAGAGGAAGTAAAAGTCGTAACAAGGTTTCCGTAGGTGAACCTGCGGAAGGATCATTAACGATACGATACCAAAAGAATTTGACTTGAACACATATAAAAACTATGAAATATATATCACAATGGTCGGTAAGGAGCCGTACTCCTCCTGTATCGACGAAAGTATATACGACGTATTAACAAGCTATATACTTTAACAAACGAAAACGCCAGGGAGCTTGGCAACCTCCGTTGGCACGAATAGAAATATTCTTAAGGAGGAGACGACCCTCCAGCTACGGAATTATACGAAGAGAAGGTGGCACTCTCTCTCGATCATCGGGATGAAGAGATATATATATACAAGTATAAAAACGAAATGCGAATGAAACTTATTCGAGGCGCCTGCGTGAGGTCGTAAACAGAAAGACCCGCCGTCTCCGAATAAAACATATAACATATAATATATATATATATATATGAAATTCTAATAAAAGGGAACTCTAGCTTCGAAAGAGCCAACAAAAGTTAAGGCTCGATATCAAACGAAAAAATTACGATGGAAACCAGGTGTAAAGAGAAATGCAGTCGTGGCGCCTGCGAGAGGCCGTACACAGAAAGACCCGCCGTCACGATCTCGTATTTCGTATTTGCATCGTGGAAACCGTACAAACGAAATATAAAAGTCCATGCAAACTAATAAGAAAATCTCTAAAGTGCCTCGTGTCGGAGTGATCATGCTCGCCTATTCTCTTCTATGTTTCGTGGTCTGTGTTGCGTTTGTTCTCCTCCTAGCAACGGGACATATCGAAGACTCCTCTTTGGGATCGAACGAAGCGTCTAGAACGAGTCGACGAGAGCGAAAGAACTTGTAGCGAGTCGCGCAGAGCGAAAGGATACCGATATACATCTTCGAAGGTTCTCTTCGAAGATCCATGGATACCTTCTGCGTCGACTTCTCTCGTCTCTTTCATCGAAACTCTCGTCGTTCTCGAAACGTGCTTCCTACCCAAAGGGCGTGTGCTCTTCGTATGTCGTTTCGTTCGAAATAACGAAACCACGTGTAACATACTCGTGGATCGGGTAACCTAGAACGAAGACGCATCGCGTGGATGTTGGCCCGCTATGCGACGATGACCGATGATGATGATGATGATGATGATGATATGATGATGATGTCGATGTCGACGACGACGACGATGAAGACGATGTGTAGCAACGATTCGTAACTAGTCTAGCCGAAGTTCGTTCAGAGGGGAACGCCGCCGGCTTCGAAGCCTCGATGTCGTGAGTCGGACACCCGTGCCGTCGCTAGAGTTTTTCAAACTCTGCTTCTGGATATTGGGACGAAAGACCGCTCGAGGACGACGACAGCCGTGCGTGCGTATCCCATCGAATTTTTTTTACACCACCTGAACGAGACTAAAGTTTCGTCTAGTTGATCGTCTACCGTCGCATAATGTATATTATATACCGTTCAGAGGGGACCGGCTGTCTATCCTCGTTGTCGTGAGTCGGACACCCGTGCCGTCGCTAGAGTTTTTCAAACTCTGCTTCTGGATATCGGGACGAAAGACCGCGCGAGGACGACGGATGCGAGTCCCATCGAATTTTTGACTTACACACTACCTGAACGAGACTTAAAGTTTCATATTATATACCGTTCAGAGGGGACCGGCTGTCTATCCTCGTTGTCGTGAGTCGGACACCCGTGCCGTCGCTAGAGTTTTTCAAACTCTGCTTCTGGATATCGGGACGAAAGACCGCGCGAGGACGACGGATGCGAGTCCCATCGAATTTTTGACTTACACACTACCTGAACGAGACTTAAAGTTTCATATAATATACCGTTCAGAGGGGACCGGCTGTCTTTCCTCGTTGTCGTGAGTCGGACACCCGTGCCGTCGCTAGAGTTTTTCAAACTCTGCTTCTGGATATCGGGACGAAAGACCGCGCGAGGACGACGGATGCGAGTCCCATCGAATTTTTTATTTAAACACTACCTGAACGAGACTTAAAGTTTCATATAATATACCGTTCAGAGGGGACCGGCTGTCTTTCCTCGTTGTCGTGAGTCGGACACCCGTGCCGTCGCTAGAGTTTTTCAAACTCTGCTTCTGGATATCGGGACGAAAGACCGCGCGAGGACGACGGATGCGAGTCCCATCGAATTTTTTATTTAAACACTACCTGAACGAGACTTAAAGTTTCATATAATATACCGTTCAGAGGGGACCGGCTGTCTTTCCTCGTTGTCGTGAGTCGGAGACCCGTGCCGTCGCTAGAGTTTTTCAAACTCTGCTTCTGGATATCGGGACGAAAGACCGCGCGAGGACGACGGATGCGAGTCCCATCGAATTTTTGATTTACACACTACCTGAACGAGACTTAAAGTTTCATCCAGTTTGTCGTCTATCATCTCATATATAATATACCGTTCAGAGGGGACCGGCTGTCTATCCTCGTTGTCGTGAGTCGGACACCCGTGCCGTCGCTAGAGTTTTTCAAACTCTGCTTCTGGATGTTGGGACGAAAGACCGCGCGAGGACGATGGATGCGAGTCCCATCGAATTTTTGATTTACAAGACACACACTACCTGAACGAGACTAAAGTTTCATCGAG
>NW_026099482.1:0-35139 GCF_024542735.1 Bombus huntii
ATAGTGCACGACAGATTTGGATTTTAAAAAGTTTGTGCGAGATGGATGCCGAAAAAGCTGATGAAAAGGTGAAGACGACGATGCATTCGTGGTTCGCAGCTCAGCCCAAAACATTTTTTAATGAGAAAATACAAAGGTCCTTCGGCAAATGGACAAAGTGTATACAGAAATCGAGTGATTATGTCAAAAAATGATGTATGTCTTTTTTGACAATTGCTTAAAATAAATTCTACACCGACAGAGCGGGTAACTTTTTACTCACCCTCGTAAGACACTTAAATTTCCAATCTATTATGATGAATAAAAGAGCTTATACTATTAAATCTAATTGTATTTTGTTGCATGAGAGTACACGTGTATGTGATGTACATTACCTTTATATCCCCTTGAACGCTTCAATATTGCGCATATATACTATATTTTGTACAGCTTCTATAAAATTTCGTATGTTTGTTTAGGCTGTTAATCTAGAGGCTGGAGTACAAAGAAGTGGCACAATGATGTGGGCTGATGACATTTATAATTATCAAGGAATCACCCCTACATTCGCTCAGGTATATATCGTTGACTATAACGTATTTAACATATATGATTGTTAGAATATTAATAATTAATTTTTAATTCTATCAGAATTTTAATGAAACTGTCCCTTGGGAAGGAAGAACTGATACCTTGATATCACGGTTTGTACATCCTATATATACGACAAATTTTAGAACATTATATAACGAAGAACCAGATCGTCGTGGCCATGTGATGTGAATAAAAGGACTTGAATTTGATGATATTTTTATAATGTTAGATAACATAACTAAGTATCTTCACAGTAAGATAGGATGACATGGTTTACATGATCTTAATGTTGTTCACTCGAGTGATGATATTATAAGGAAAAGCGTAATATCACAGGTAGGATGATTCATAATTTAGAACTACTAACTCATGTATGTATTAAAAATTAAAGAAATATATTAAATTTTATAGGATATTTATGTTTAGTAACCAGTAATTCAGAGATTGGTATTCATGGTTACTATAACGAGGCTGTAGAAACGCACCCTTTCTTCTTTGCAAATGGTCCTGTATTTATGTCTAAGCCGAAACTGGAACCTCTGAATAATTTAGATTTATTCTTGTTATTTTCTAAAATACTTATCTACAGTATACCATAAGGAATGATACCGTATCGCACCTAATCAAGTGCCTTAAGAAACATCAACAGGATATCACAGTAAGTAATCCCTTATCGACAGAAGTGTAAGTAAAAGTTATGTGTCATTGTTATACACAATTATGTGTTAGTGTTATACACAGTTATTTATCATTTTCTATTAATTCAGTTGTAGCCACTACAATATCTATGACACTGGTAGTAATTATAAGAACAATAATGATGTTCTATAAGAGGAAATGATGATTAGGAACAAAAACTTACAGGTAAGTCAAAGTATATGTTATTTGCCATTTGAAAAGAAAGTTACTAACTTGGAATTTTTTGATAAATAATAATTGTGCAAAATATATTGGATTTCAAATTTGTCAAAAATTGAAATTTAAGAAGCATTGTAATAATATAACATTAATATTTTGATTTTTCAGGAGATATCATGCGGTGGATGGATAATATGTAAAAAATATTAAGCAGTATATGAATTTTCATATTGCGTAGAGATAACAAAATGAATTTTAAAAAATGTCGACACGGTAATAAGAAATAGCATCGTGACAAAGAATATATAAAGACAGTTTCATTTTTTATAAATAAAAATTTGTTGTTCCAGATTTTGAAATACAGTGAAACGTTTAATTAGTATCTTAATATCTTTAAATAATTATTATTTTAGAATCAATTGTAATTGTATCATACGTACTTTTGAATTCGTGCAAGAACATATGTAATTTTGAAGTAGTTATTATTAGGAAACTGTTAGACGCGAACAGTATGCGAAAAGTTAGTATGCAGTGTAATAATTATCAATCAAAACACAAGAATTAAATTCTTGAGGAAAAAATTTCCGGAATTTCTTATTTACATGATTATAAAGAAATCCATAATAAAAAGGAGCTGCTTTCTAATACTTCTCTTCCTTGTAATGCCTACGTTAACAATAACGAGGTTCGACTTTTTGTTTTTAGAGGGATACTGGAAAATTTGAAAGTACAGTACCATTGGGAAGAAAATCACGATATTGAAAACGATATTTGCAAGTAAATTTCCAAAAAATCTGTTTTCAAATTTTCGCTTTCTATTTCACATTAAAAGAAAGGGAGGGCTGCCTTCTTTTTCTGCAAGACAAAACAAACATTCTGAATCTCGTATCAATGAATGATGTCAATAAGTTATTTTTCTTTTCAGATTGAACAATATTCCAGATTTATTCATAATTTCATACTACGCGAAGAATAGACTTTCATAGGTATATAAAGGAAATATTAAGTATAGGAAAACTCTTTTTCGTTGTAGGTGACATATGCTTCACGGTTGAACACATGTATTTTTGAACACATATAAATGAAAAAGTACTCTTATGGAGAAAAAGAATTGATACCTTCGATTGACATTAGATAATGTATATAAACTTATGAACAATCACTATCACTATCAGTTTGTATTTTAGGTGCACACGCAGATTTGTTGGAGTTCTTATAAAATGTACTTCCTGTACGAACGTTTTATTCTTCCAAATTTTACGATACTATGTCTCATATGATAACTATATGGATTAAACGTAATATAAATGATCCGAAAATAGACTCGAACGACATTAATTGTCTTTCTATTTATACCAATATCGAAAATAACAAGTAAAGCTGGAGCAATAGTATGCAAGAATGGACTATTTATTATTTTAAACCAAATCATAGCATATTCAGAATGCACAGTATTATCATGAAATGTAAATGAATCAGTTGTAAACGAACGATTTTACTGTAAAATCGTTGCCGCCTTTTTTTCATCTGAAATATAGCAGCAATGAGTACATTCTTTTAATATATAATAAAACGAGATATCTTTATAAAGTTACATATGTCATCACTGGTAACTGTTATCTCGTATGACGCCAAATATACCGTTAGTATGGAATGATATTTTTATGAAGATATACTTTAATGATAGATTTTATGAATGAAACGTTATATAAGAAAAATTATCTCTTGTTATTCTATGAAGTGTAGTAGCTAATGAAGATTAATTTTACGAAGTATTAGAGCAAAAGAGAATTAAAAAATTAAAAAGATCTAAATAAGATTGTTCGTGTGGCTTAATTATCTCAATTCTGGTACACCACTTGTTACATTCTAACTAATTAGCGCTAAACAATAACTTGCAAATATTAAAGATATTAACACCTAAAGGTTTTCAGGAAATTTTATAATATTTGATTATTGTATATCTAGTCATTGATTGATAAAATTTCTTGTATAAGCATAGATCGAGGTTGACGTCATACGCAGATTGCATATCATTGACAGGTATCGTTTTAATTTATTTTATGGCTAGAATCGTTTGAATATTATACGAATAATTATTTCCATTCGAACGATTAATAAATCACGTACCTATAAAAGATATATTACGAAAAAGAGGTGACGAAACAAAAAAATATTGGAAATTCCGTTGTCATTAGATCAATTACTTTTGCAATGATTTTTATTTCCATGTAATTACATATGAAATGGGTAATTCATTAACATCTCCTCGAATCGAATATAATTCGTTACACTTCACAACGATTCAAATAATGGACGGGAAATATATAATAACTTTCCTGTCCTTGCGTTAAAATAGTACTGTACAAATCAGATGATACAACCTAACCCCAACCTAACCCCAAAAAACCCAATTACATCCACATTGCATGACAGCACACTTGCAATGGATTTTTGTGATTTCAATGTCACAGACAATGACACAACTAATCAGAACACGTTCGAGGCTATAGACATTGAAATTACCGCGTGTTTAATACGTTTAAAGCATAAATCTAAATTTCACGCGATTATTTCTTTGTACATTGTGAAACTCTTAAATTATCTTAATCGAATAAATAATCCTAATGTAATAAAACATCTTGAAATAGACCTAGATATCTGAAACAGAAACTCGAAGGATAAGAAATCCTAAAAGGTACTAATCCTAAAATAACAAACTCCTAAATAATAAACAAGTGATAAAACCTGTTATAAATAATAAACCTTACCTGGAATAATCAAATCCTAACTAATCGAAAATAAAATAAGGCAAGCAATTCTTAATC
Source organism: Bombus huntii (assembly GCF_024542735.1). NCBI lineage: Eukaryota > Metazoa > Arthropoda > Insecta > Hymenoptera > Apidae > Bombus > Bombus huntii. Next base: position 4,260 of record NW_026099482.1, read on the forward strand.
TTTCAAGTAATTTTTCCGAAAACACAGAAAGATAGAGAAATTAAAAAGACGCAGCACAAATTGCAGCACAATGAAAGTTTCGGAGCGATGAATACGATCGTATTAAACTAAATAATTTTCAAAAGTGAAATTACACTGAAACGTATATCGATGATATTTGTCATTTCTACGATCTGTTTCGCTTGGTCGTGCTTCTTTTCTGATGTAAATTCAATTTATAATACGAACTAAGTTTCCTTTATTATTATTAGTCCTGCGTCTTTTTAATTCGTCACTTCTTTTATTTCAGAACAATGACGGGCTCCAAGATGCTGTTCGGATGTTTGGCGTTAATTGCTTTTCTGCATCCATTAGTTCACGTTTGTACTTCGAGTAGTACAGCTCAAGGTTTGTACTTCGAGTTGTCTTTTTCCATGCACTTCAAATTCCAATACGATCTGGTCACGTGGCCTTCGTACAATTTCGAAAATTTTACCTGTTTGGTAATCGTCAATGAAAAAAGAAGTTATGCGTGACCTCAACACATTGAAACAATTTTTATGATTTTTTATTTGCCGGTTGGTCAGCAAGTTAATGGAAAAATTTCACTTAACTATTCGCGTTAATCTCTTCGGTTTAACTTTTGGGAAATGCTTCGTTAGCTTCGGGAATATTCCAACGATTCGTTTTACGTACAAAATAAGCATGATAAATATTACATCACGGTAATGTAATATCGGAATATATTAAAGGTGTAATTTTGTTCGATTAATTATAATTTATTAATAATGGATTGAAAATACAGATATTAGTTAGACAGAGAAACGATGTTTGATTAACAGGAAAACTAAATGCAACGCTCGTATTTACAACAAATAACTTGACAACTATTTGGTAACTCTCTCTCTCTCTCTCTCTCTCTCTCTCTCTCTCTCTCTCTCTCACTAGCAACTCTAACACTCGACAACACTCGCAACTCAATTCTAACGACTCTATGCTTCGACGTCTCGATCAACTCTGATTCTCGCAACACGCACACTTTTCGATTCGCCTTGAATAGCGAAACCGTCCTTCTTCTAACGTTGTCTATTGTTTCCCTCATACCTATGTAAGAACTACCAACTACGTGCCTTTAGTCACGTAGGCACTCTTAAATGTAAACGAACCACAGAAACACGACGTACACGGTTTTTCTATTTTCAGCCGATCTCCAATCAAAGCTATTCTACGATATTACAATCGGCCTTTCCTGACAATCACATCTGCCCTCAGATGTGCTCATCATCGCCGCTCGCACTTACATCACTATCGTCAGCATTCCACCATTTCATGTGATCGGCTGCCGTGGAAGTTGTACGTGGCCCTTCGTGCTCCCCCTCTCGCTGCACTATGCATCGGTCATTTCGCAGGACTTTTATCACCCGATACGGTCCAAGAAACTTCGGATGCAGCTTTAGCCCGGGACCCCTCTGCATCCTCTCGATTGCCACTAGATCTCCCGTCCTGTATGCTGTCGCCTTCTTGCGTCTCCTGTTATACGCCCGCTTGTTTCGGATTTGGATCTCCTCAATCCGTCTCTTTGCGTCCGCACGCAGCTGATCTCGTTCCTCTTGGAACACCGCGGCCTGTTCGTCCTCGATGCTACTGCTCCTCTTTCGCTCTTCCTCTATCTTCCTCTCCGTTGTTTGTTTACCCATTTCACTCTTGTCAGGGGCTTTGATCGTCGTGGCAGCATCGTGACATTTTCGTAGGCTCGGTTCGTACATGGAAGACGTTAACAACTTACCATCTACCGAGACTATGATCTCTTCTTTTTCGAAGGTCTTCACGTTCATCGTGTCCTCGACAATCCCATCGTCGTCCTCGTCATCCACATCCTCTGTATATCGATATTATTGGAGGGATTCCGCACGTGCGACTTCCCTTGTCTTTTCGTTCGCCTTGCATTCACTCTCTTCGAGTCTATCCGAAAACTTGAAACAACCCTCACATCCGCAACGCTATCCTTCTCAGTAAATTCGCAAATATCATCAACAACATCCTGTTGCTGTTGTTTAGCCAGATTCTTCCTCCTCGTGATGTTCGCTAAGTCCTCCTGCTGGCCGCAAGAATCCGACGAGGACACCATCTCGTGGTCCACTTTACCAATCACCACGTGTCTTGCCACTATTCTCCGTTCCTCCGACACTTGCTGCACAGCTGCCCGATACTTCTTCAAAACTTCTGCTAACTCTTCTTTATTTTCTTCCAATTGCGACAGTAGCTCAGTTCGTTCGCGACTAGCTACATTAACACGATCTTCTGCTTCGGAACGTTGCCGCAGTACTTCCTGCAACGAAGCCTGCGTCTCATTCGGTTCTTGCTCCAGTGCCTGTTTCGCTTTAACTGCAACTGCTCTAGCGCATTCTGCATCTTCTAACTGGTTCTTCAGCTGTCGTAAAGCTGCTTTACCCGTCGAGTCACCTTTCGATCTCTCCAGCATCGTTTGAGCGTCTCTTAGCAATGCTTTGGTTCTCTTCAAATCTCTTTTTAGCCTATGTTGCATGTCCTTAACGTGTGACAAATCTATCTCACTCGCCTGTGTCTCTACATCTATCTTGAGGACTTCCGGACACTCATCGGATTTTCGTCCTTTATTCTACTAATAAAAGATTCTCCCCTTTTATACTTATTTCAACAGTGTCCAAAAAGTCTGCGCCAATAATAAGCGAATGTTGCATCACTGTGTCTGGAACTACGTGTATGGTTATACAGTACGACTCATTGTCTATAATAATGTTCGTGGAAAATTTCCCGAGCGTAAAATTCCTTCCGGAACCGACACCGCCAAATCCAACGATTTCCCGACTTAATCTGGGCGCTCCGATTTTCACATGCTGATCTGCTCGCATTAGAGTCAGCTCACTACCGGTGTCTATCAACGCGCTCAATTTGAAATTTTCCATCTTAACATCCTTACCACGCCTTGTTTGTAACGACCGAAACACGCTGTAAACTTTTTTTGAGGGCTCACCCAAATTGTCGCAACTTGATGCGATGTGTCCGTACTCCCTACATTTGAAGCAATTGTAGCATCGCGTCTTCCTCGCATCTCCAGATCGACCGGGTTCCTTGTTCCTCTCGGTTTCGGACAGCTTCGCCACCGGCTTTACCCTGTTACTCTTCGGCTCCTCAAATTTCGTCCTCATCTCCATATCTCTTTTTATCGCTTCGTAGCGCCTGAAACGCTCTTTTAATTGCTCGATATTCCTGGCTCCGTATAGCACAGTCTTGTTCGCGACCTCGTCGGGAATGCCTTGAATAATGTAGTCTATCAAGGATTGCGTATCAACCCTTCCTTGTTTTGCAATCCCGCACATGTGATACATATATTGTTGCAGACTCTCATCTGCTTTCTTCTTTCTATGGGATAACTCGCCATGTATCTGTTGGTCGCTTACTACATTTTCAAACTCATTCCTCAACGCCTTTTTTAGCTTTGCCCAGGACTTCGCGCATCGTTTTTGTCGTACGAAGGCCTGAGCGGAGCCTGCGAGTAATTTCTTAGCATAGGCCACCATGTGGGCGTCTGACCAACCCCACACTTCTGCCATTTCCTCGAAGTCTTCCACCCACTGATTTACCCTCAGCAGATCATCCCCGCTGAATTTCTCTAATGAGTCTTCCACGTCTTTAAGACTCAACATCGAACCGACGCATACCTTCTGCTGCTACTCATCGCGGTCCTGATACACCGCTCGCGTGCCTCTCCTGTATTCTCGCGCGCCTTGTTTATCGTCCTCGCCTTCACTTTCGTCGGAGCTCTCTTCTTCCGACGATACATCGTCTCCTTCTAGGGCCGCCTGTAGCCGCGCGCGTAGTTCGGATTTTCTTCCCGTTACCTTCAACCCCAAGCTAACGAGACGCGCTCTCAGCTCTTTCGTCCTCAGCTTCTCGAGGTCTTCCTCTCCCTCTTGACTGCGTTCGGCTCTCTGCTTGCTTCTTAGATCTCGCTGGTTTGTTGGTTCTTCGCCACGCTTCGAATCCTTAGGAGTAGATCGACCAGGTTTGCACGCTCTGTTCAACCTGGCAACCAGCACTGATCTCGCACCGGATATAGGCAGATTCATCTGTGCGAGCTTACTCCTCAGCTCCTCCAGCGTCAAATCCTCTTCACCCGACAATCGTTCGTCTTCAACGTTTGCCATTTTATTCTATTCTTTTCTACTCCCGCAGAAATAGCTCCGTTAAATCGTATCGTTTCTCTGTCTTATTCAATCCCGGACGAGCCCCCACTTGTAATATCGGAATATATTAATAATGGATTGAAAATACAGATATTAGTTAGACAGAGAAACGATGTTTGATTAACAGGAAAACTAAATGCAACGCTCGTATTTACAACAAATAACTTGACAACTATTTGGTAACTCTCTCTCTCTCTCTCTCTCTCTCTCTCTCTCTCTCTCTCTCTCTCTCTCTCACTAGCAACTCTAACACTCGACAACACTCGCAACTCAATTCTAACGACTCTATGCTTCGACGTCTCGATCAACTCTGATTCTCGCAACACGCACACTTTTCGATTCGCCTTGGATAGCGAAACCGTCCTTCTTCTAACGCGTTTTTAATACGCGATGGCGCTATCACTTTCTAAAAGCGTCGTCTTTACATTTCCGATGGCCACGGGCACATCCGACTGCCAGATATACAATGTGTTATAAGAGTATCATTACCATACTTTTCATGAAAAGAGCAATTTTTCTTGATAACTATACTCTGTAACATAGATTGAAGTCGCTGATTTGATCCCTCTGATATCGTTGTCTTATGAGAGTCTCGTCTGGTCTTGATTGGTTCTGTTGACTCTTATCGTTGTGAAAAATCGATTCGTTGTGTACCTTTTTTGTATAGAGAATTATTTTGTGGTAGAATATAATGTTGTAATATTTGTGGTCTTTACTTTACTAATTTTGTCACTGAGCCGCTCTTTGGTTAGTTGAGCGATTCATATTCCGCATATATTCCGTACTTGCTTCGCTTGGTACTTTTATAATTTTCGCAGTTACAATAAAAAATTTAATTCTTAACAGATTAAAGATTTAACCTCTTGCTTTATAGTGTACAATAATTTTTTTTTTTTTTTTTTTTTGTATAGGTTATGTGATCCATAGTTTGAGTGAGTAGTACATATATATATATATATATATATATATATATATATATATATATATATATATATATATATATATATATATTTAAGATTAATATTTTATCAGTTTCTGTTCGTAACAACATCGAAGTAGTCAATAAGTTTGAAGAGTATAATTAAGGAAGTTATGAAGCAAGAGGTTAAGAACAAATTCTGAAAGAGGTTATGTACAACTCAGTAGTACTGCTTTACATTACTTTGCGAATTACTTTTCAAGCATAAAAATAGTTTAACAGCCACTTATAGTTACTTCCTTACCATTACATTCATTAAATTCGTTTGATTTTGTAAACAAAATAACCACGCTGACCAGTCTCTTATTTAAAATAGAATTATTTTGTCATATATCCAACAGTTTACTTTCTCTTCGCTTTGTCTCGTATTACGACTTTATAACGGTGTTTCTTTAAACTTTAAACGATCGTAATAAATGTATTTACGGACGATGACTGATATCTGGTCTGTCTTAAAGTTGCAACTAATTAGTACCCCGTTACTTTGGACGTTATGAAATGTTGTATAACCAAAGACTTATCTTCTCTTTTGGTAGTTGCATAAGAGAAGACTGAGCCGTTGAAACGCTCGAATAGATTAGCTGATTCGCTTAACGTATTTTTACTTCCGACGAGCTAAACACAAGAGCAGAAAGCACATAAGGAATAATACAGAAACGTCAAACGTATACAGAAATATATTTCGTAAAAGCATTAGTACGTAACATGTCTTTATAATTCTATTTATGTATAGTAAAATGGCTTGTATCCATTTTCATGAATTATAACTGACATTTCAAAGCATTCATGTAGATATGTAACTCTCGTTAATTAATAATTTAACAATGCGTCATGAAACGTATCATTTTCGTTTCTTCCTTTGTTTCGTTATACACAGGAACGAATTTGTAAATAAAGATGTATAATCAACGATAACATATGACAGCGAGTATAATAACTGTCAGCAAAGGAAGAGGTCGGTAAAATGATTGTGGTTGATTTCAGTGTATCGGTAAATAAGCTTTGACAGACGTTGCCGGGGGACTCGGTGTCGGTGAACCGCGTCGATGAAATGATTGTCAGTAATTTAAAGATAACCCAATTTATTGATCTGTCTCCCCTTCATGGCGTTGTACGTCTCTCTATAAAACATATTCTACCCTCGGAGGGCTGAAAAATTTAACTTGGTCTCACTGGACTGGACTGTAAGTAAGAAAATTGAAATGCAAAATCCACGTGTGAGCGCAACGGTTTAGATGGAAAGTTCGATAGGACAATTATGTATATTAGCCTGAAAGAAAGCTCGTGGCTTCGCACGCAACACGTAATTTCCCTCTCTGAAATAATCCTATTACAACGATACGATTTAAAATTTTCCTTAACAGACCTCGCAATGTAATTCTTCATCTACAATTTTTTATTCGGCCTGAAACAAGAGACTTTCGAAGCCTTATAGAGTCTCGCGAATCTAAAAGTCAGGTTTCAACGTATTTTCGCGTCTTATTCTATAATACTGAAGACATTAAAGGTGTTAACGATTATTGTCTCACTATGTACGTACATCAAACGAGTACTTACGTAAGAGACGAATGGAAATGGAAACAGCCGAGAATAATTGAAGATAATTTGAATACGTTCCAGGCTATAATACAATTTCTCGTGAACCGTAATTGATTCGCAGAAGGGAATTGCTGCTTCTCACGACTAGCAAAGTGTTTCGCAAAAAAAGAAAAAAAAGAAAAATGGTATCGGAAGGATAGAAAAAAAGCGGTGGCCTACATCAAGCAATCTTCATGCCGATAATTGCATTTATTATTCAGTTCGTTCATTTTCTATCGCGTAACAGACACTGGGATAACTGACAGAACGAGCGTATAAATCTTGCATCTCTCAACCTGACTTCTCCCAATTCGCATACTTCCATCCTTCGTATAAGTGACAATGAATCAGAAGAGTTTCATAGCAATATTGAACAACATACAGTCAACTACAACACCATTAGATACATCCACCATACAGTCAACTACAACACCATTAGATAACAGCAATACAATAGATTATAATTTTCTACGTGTCATTGATTCATCATCATCATTTTCCATTTTTTTAGCATATGTAAAAACGTATCTGACGTAATCTTACCTCGCTCTTTGAGTAAAAAAATCCATTCAAATGAAACAAAGGGAAAAGAAATAAGAAAACAAACACTCACATATGAATCTTCATTACATAACTGTATGTACTCCTCGAGGTATAATTACTCAGACACGTTACAGCGTACCTTTTTCGTTCCCTGATGGCTGATGTTGATCGTTGACGTTTATAGTGAAAGAATTTCGTCAACGGCGCCATCTGGATCCTTGTTGAAAAATTAAAATAGCCGCAACAGCACCATTAAGCTCATCACCCAGAGTAGCTCTTGTTGCTGAGATCGTGGAGGAATTCTTATCATCAACGACATAAACTATACCAGTTCTGGTAACGTTCTTCAGGTGATCCAGACATTCGAAATCACAACATTCTTTTCCAAGGCGAAATTTTCTGCATGGCTGTAGTAAAAAGAAATCGATCAATTGTACAGATCAATCGTCACTCGACTGCTCGAGAATTCAGATCATCCAGAGAATAGAATAGAGACGTGGAAAAATGTAGTGCGATCATCGCAGTGGGAGGAAATAGGGGGATAGGGACCAAATGAATGAACGAGATGTTAAGGACAACTGACGATAAGTTCTTCTTTTGTCGGGAATTGCATGTTTGTGAATGGTTTGTGGGTGGTTAGGTGGAGAGAATTGAAGAGTTTGGAGGTGACTGGAAGAGTGTTTTGGGCAAGGTAGATTGCAGAATGGTTGCGGTAGCATTGTGTTAATTATGGGTTTGTACATGTAATCTTTGTATGTATCACTACATACAACCTAACGTATATTTTTAATAATACATCAGAGTTTTAGTTATTTCATAGCTATGAATTTTATACTCTATAATCTTGACGTTTTATTTCACAGAAGCGTTTGAATATCCATAAAAATTAAATGAACCAATGTATTCATTATCTTATAGAGAAGATATATTATTTTTAATTATGTTCCAATTATTTATCATGATCCTGATTTCCTTATTCTGAAAATTTGAAAGGAAGTTTTGTAGTTTGATACTTTCAGCGACAAAGGGTCAATATTGCTTTAGTATATTTCGTCACATATACATGTATATCTATATGTCGGAGATGAAAGGACACCGGAACCTTTGGATAGCCCCGCAACATTGCAATCTAAAGTCTACTATAACTGTAACTAAACTATTGTAGTTATTCAATCCGATTGTAATTGTTCGAGATTAGTGACGGTGAGCTTTGGCTCGAGGTGACAGTCTGTCGCCCAACGTAGCCGCGGTCAAGGGATGAACGCTTTGCCTAACAAAGGTATGGAGTAATTCTATAGCTCTCCTTAAAAGAAATATTCGTGGCGACACGCGACAGTAAACATTCCCACGGTTTCTGTCCCGTGGCTCGCCACACGCAGACCCTATTCTTCGAGTAAGATGATTGCCAGATGTCGATGCGTCTCCGCAGTACATGTTCGGCTAGCCCGAGGGCCCGTTATAAATCTTAAGGTTTAGTTAACTAAAGTCCTTCAAACAGACAAACAGTCTTTGTCCCAACTACGGGAAGATAGGGGAGACATATTTTTCAACGAGCGACGTCTCCCACTAGCAACTTTCCCTCGAGGGCGGCTACCATCTTTTTCTAACCACCGATATGGAGATTGACCAATTAGCAGCAACGTCAATTTCCCTTACTTCCTAAACGAAGGCTTTCCTCGACGAATCCGATGATCTCGTGTCCTTAGACACACCCCATTATAGTTTTCCTCTGTGGCATCATCGGGACGGGACGGGCATTCTTTTACGCGCTCCCGTCGACCAAAGAGTAACGTCTTTACGCTCAGCAATTATTTTTACGAATCAGACTTAGATTCAGCGAGAACGCCCATCTGTCATCCCGTTGGCCGCGGATTCGTTATCGAACCGGAGACCATTGTCACTAGTGTCGCGGACGTCTCACCGCCGTGGTAGATTGTCAAACCTGTGTTATTCATACCTGTGTCAATAAATCGTATCTTCGTTACACCGCAACGATGGCTACCTTCAATGAAGACTCCTCAAACACCGACAACCCTATCCCCAATGTCATTCCGACATATATATCCACCGAAAATGCGCTCTTGTAGACAAACGCTCGATTCGCGTCATAGCTTTTAAAGCTTGTCGCATCTCAATCCGTTGGAAAAAGTTTTTCCTGTAGCATATTTTATTTTTACGAACCAACAAGGTCTTTGTTTATTTCCTTCTGCTTTTGCTCCAATTTCCCCATTGTTTTTTCAAGGATAGTATTTCAGAGCCACTAGTCAAGTTTATTGTAACAATAAACGTACGTTTCGGAAACATTTTGTGCTGTGAAACAGAATACACTAAAGTTTGAAGGTCACATCGATTTTCGAAAGTTTATAAATGGAGGTGTATGACAGTATCACCAGCTGTTGCTGTCCAAGTAACTCCAACATCGAAATACTACAACGATTCCAATCGAAAACGCTAAGAGCCTTAATAGACGCACCTTGGTATGTTACCAACGAAACCATCCATCGCGACCTCAAGATACCTACAGTCAAAGAGGAAATAGCAAAATATAGCGACAGATATAGCAAAAGAGTCAACAAACACCGAAACCCCCTAATCACTGGACTACTCGATACGACGGACCAGATTCGATTTCTTTTTACTACAGACATGCAAAAAATTTCGTCTTGTCTTACTTCCTCAACAACTTTTAGATCTGATAGAAAAAAGAAACATACGAAGTAATAAGTAATGCTTACTAATAAATTCAACAAATACAGAGGAAGATGGCTAAATCGATAAATTAACGAGACTAAAAATTAATTACATCATGGATCTCTCGCTTTTAATTTTAAGCTGTAAATTACCGATATCGGTGACTGCCATATTCTCTTGAGTTTCCAAATCGTAAAGAATCTTTCCCCAGGGATTGGTCAACTGTGTATGTCCCCATGCGACGTAACTTGCTTAAGGAACACGAGCCGGTGATATGCAGGCAACGTATAATTGATTATCATTCGCTCTGAAACGCTGAAGTAATTGGTCATATTGAATGCCGCTGGATATATCAGCATTTGGCAACCTAACCCAGAGAAGCAGGAAATATGAAGCCACCGAATACCAATTAACTTCGTAGTTGCACGGTTCACATTCCATCATTTCTGAATATGCGAGGACAGTCCTCTTATTGTGCTTTTAATTCTTTTATTTGTTTCATTTTCAGCAAATATACTGGTTTTTTTAAATTAAGCTTCTTTTTATACAGAGTTACAGATTATATTAATTTTATATAGAATATATTTAAGAAAGATATTTAATTTTTTGCTAGTTAAGTATTGATCGGATTAAGTTACTGTACCTTTGTTCCGATAAATGCGTGCCATTTCCTCGAATCTAATATCATAGCAAATGCCAATACCTATTTTGCAGCCCTTCACATCGAAACGTCGTTAGGGAGTTACCAGGACTGAGTGAATCACTCTCTCGAAAAGTAATCTTATTAGGAATGTCGATGTCGAATAGATGTACCTAATAACATAAAAATGTGGTCGCTAATTCTATTGCTGCAAACTTTTGTAATTTAATATCAAAGTTACCCAACTCCTAAACTTTAATTATTTTTTATTTAATAACTGACAGCGTTTTTATCACTTTCTTTTGTTAAAAAATCTTATCATTTAATAATGTTTAAAAAGGAGAAAAAATAAGTATAATAATATTTTAAGTATGTGAAAAATTTATACAACAACAAACACATTACAACAAAAATGGGCGTTTCCCGTATCATAACGTATTTTATAAACCGTAAATTATAGAATTGGTTATAGTATACGTATGTACATATGTATATTCCTAAATTATTCCTAGATAGAGTCACTTTCTTCACCCCAATATTTTCAAATTCAAAGCCATAAAGGAATATATTACTTACCTTTCGGTGTTTTGCTATCAAAGTTCCATCGGGACCCCAAATAGTACAGGTATTGTACAATTTAGCGCCCTCTATTTCAGGCATCGTACCACCAACTACATAGATGTTGTTTTCTTTAGCTGCGTTCGATGAAGCAACGCTCGTTTCACCATCAGGAATACTCTCGGCGTATTTTGGAAAGTACTCTGCATTGCAATATTTCAATTAATGAAGAATAACTGTCTTTTGTTCCAACCATAAATTAAATTGAAATGTTTGTCAGTTTTTTATTTTTTAAAATTATTAAAATAACTAAGTTTTATATTTCGACTTAATTAAATATGCAATTACTTAGCTAATAGTATATATAATAAATTGTTTCTACAGGTTCAAAATGAAAAATGAATATTTAGAAATATTTAATTACGACAATGCTATTTGTGTTAGCATCAGTGGCTTGTTACCTCAACGACTTTGCTAGTACTTTTTGAAACATAAAGTTAGTTTTCCAATTAACACTTATACTAGAGGCGGAATTATAAATGCAAAATAATTGATAATACTAATTTATAAGTACCTAATTATTAGTATCTTAAAAAATATATTTATACAAAAATCACGATAATCATGAAAATGGGGAAATCCTATATTCTCGAATCAATTCACAATTTATTTTGTATATTAATTAGATTCCGCGCTCATCAGTACGTACTCACTGGCGACATCGAGAAAATGTATCGGCAATTCCTCGTACGACCAGAGGATCGGAAATATCAAAGGATATTTATGGCGCAGCGCGAGTGGAGAAACAGAAACATATGAGCTTAACACCGTAATACTCTTATCATAGAAATAGAAGCAGTCCCTCAATTCATATAGATATACATGTATATGTGACGAAATATACTAAAGCAATATTGACCCTTTGTCGCTGAAAGTATCAAACTACAAAACTTCCTTTTCAAATTTTCAGAATAAGGAAATCAGGATCATGATAAATAATTGGAACATAATTAAAAATAATATATCTTCTCTATAAGATAATGAATACATTGGTTCATTTAATTTTTATGGATATTCAAACGCTTCTGTGAAATAAAACGTCAAGATTATAGAGTATAAAATTCATAGCTATGAAATAACTAAAACTCTGATGTATTATTAAAAATATACGTTAGGTTGTATGTAGTGATACATACAAAGATTACATGTACAAACCCATAATTAACACAATGCTACCCGCAACCATTCTGCAATCTACCTTGCCCAAAAACACTCTTCCAGTCACCTCCAAACTCTTCAATTCTCTCCACCTAACCACCCACAAACCATTCACAAACATGCAATTCCCGACAAAAGAAGAACTTATCGTCAGTTGTCCTTAACATCTCGTTCATTCATTTGGTCCCTATCCCCCTATTTCCTCCCACTGCGATGATCGCACTACATTTTTCCACGTCTCTATTCTATTCTCTGGATGACCTGAATTCCTCGAGCAGTCGAGTGACGATTGATCTGTACAATTGATCGATTTCTTTTTACTACAGCCATGCAGAAAATTTCGCCTTGGAAAAGAATGTTGTGATTTCGAATGTCTGGATCACCTGAAGAACGTTACCGGAACTGGTAAAGTTTATGTCGTTGATGATAATAATTTCCTCCACGACTCAGCAACAAAAGCTACTCTGGGTGATGAGCTTAATGGTGCTGTTGCGGCTAGTTTAATTTTTCAACAGGGATCCAGATGGCGCCGTTTGACGAAATTCTTTCACTATAAACGTCAACGATCAACATCAGCCATCAGGGAACGAAGGAAGGTACGCTGTAACGTGTCTGAGTAATTATACCTCGAGGAGTACATACAGTTATGTAATGAAGATTCGTATGTGAGTGTTTGTTTTCTTATTTCTTTTCCCTTTGTTTCATTTGAATGGATTTTTGTACTCAAAGAGCGAGGTAAGATTACGTCAGATACGTTTTTACATATGCTAAAAAAATGGAAAATGATGATGATGAATCAATGACACGTAGAAAATAATAATCTATTGTATTGCTGTTATCTAATGGTGTTGTAGTTGACTGTATGGTGGATGTATCTAATGGTGCTGTAGTTGACTGTATGTTGTTCAATATTGCTATGAAGCTCTTCTGATTTATTGTCACTTATACGAAGGATGGAAGTATACGAAATTGATAAAATTATTAATAATATTTACGAAGAGAAAGTAAACTGTTGGATATATGACAAAATAATTCTATTTTAAATAAGAGGCTGGTCAGCGTGGTTATTTAGTTTACAAAATCAAACGAATTTAATGAATGTAATGGTAAGGAAGTAACTATAAGTGGCTGTTAAAACTATTTTTATGCTTGAAAAGTAATTCGCAAAGTAATGTAAAGCAGTACTACTGAGTTGTACATAACCTCTTTCAGAATTTGTTCTTAACCTCTTGCTTCATAGCTTCCTTAATTATACTCCTCAAACTTATTGACTACTTCGATGTTGTTACGAACAGAAACTGATAAAATATTAATCTTAAATATAGATTGAAATGAAAGCTTGTCACGTAAATATGTGTGTGTGTGTGTGTGTGTGTGTGTGTTGTGTGTGTGTGTGTGTGTGTGTGTGTGTGTGTGTGTGTGTGTGTGTGTGTGTGTGTGTGTGTGTGTGTGTGTGTGTGTGTGTGTGTGTGTGTGTGTGTGTGTGTGTGTGTACTGCTTACTCAAACTATGGATCACATAACCTATACAAAAAAAAAAAAAAAAAAAAATTATTGTACACTATAAAGCAAGAGGTTAAATCTTTAATCTGTTAAGAATTAAATTTTTTTATTGTAACTTGCGAAAATTATAAAAAGTACCAAGCGAAGCAAGTACGGAATATAGGGATATAGGAAGCGATGGGGAACAGCAAGTAACTCCAACATCGAAATACTACAACGATTCCAATCGAAAACGCTAAGAGCCTTAATAGACGCACCTTGGTATGTTACCAACGAAACCATCCATCGCGACCCTCAAGATACCTACAGTCAAAAGAGGAAATAGCAAAATATAGCGACAGATATAGCAAAAGAGTCAAGAAACACCGAAACCCCCTAATCACTGGACTACTCGATACGACGGGACCAGATTCGCAGGCTGAAAGAGGCACTACCCGCTAGACCTAAACGTTAGATTCATTTAATTATCCAAATTAAGCTAATGCACTTACTTATAATACTTATAAATTATACCTATCTATAATAAGTATTAACTTATTGTAAATAAACAGCCATGTCACTGCGCCACGCCAGAAAAAATTACTGAAAATTCTCAACGCGAGAATTGATTGTAATTCCAACAAATAAATAAAAAAAAAAAAAAGCTGTTGCTGTCCCCCAAGCGCCAAAATACGTTCTGACTACTATTTTTATGTATCTCACAGAAGTATGTCTTTCATTCATCATCTCCCATGCCATCCACCAACGTGTTCTTAACATGTTATCTCCTAGTAAAATATTGATATTGAGTCAGATATCCAACTGAATAATCTTTTCGGTGTCTACTATAAGACATTTAAAAACCCAAGGCTCGTACACACGTGTGCTTATACGTCAGATGTAATACTTAACACGAAACCTGCTTATATTAATATTAAATTTATGCATAGTAGGATGTTCGACCTTTGTAAAAATGAAATTATAATACATACAGTTTCACCGTGGAAAAGTGAATCTTTCTAGCATGTCCACGCAAATGCAGCGGAGGGGAGGACTGTGCATGCACCAAACAACTTTACGTTCGTAATTTTTTCACACAAATGTACAACTGTAGGGAAATAATTATCTCTGATTTTTCGGATGTTAGGAATCGACAATATCGCATAACGGAATGCTGTGTTCTACGTATTCTATTTTTGTTACGAAAGTGGTACAAATCGAAGTCCACGTAAGAATAGTACAACAAAATCGGTTGAGGTTAGGTTATCGTGCAGATATCGCGGCTTTTGCATTGGAAATCACGCAACTGCCAGTCTCGTCGTTCCTTGTAAAACGAAAGAAAGGTATTGTAATCGGTCGGAATTAACATAAAACTCGTCGCATGCGACCATATGGCCTGAATGTTGAATAAACGAGAGTAGAGCGCGAGCTATGTGATTCTAAACCGTTTAGGCGGAAACTAATGATTGTAACCAGAGCCGAGATATATGCCAATATTACTTTGCTCGACAAAGCGTATAAAGATGAGGAGAGAATCGCGATAAGGTAGAACAAGAGACAGATATTCTCTACGTAAAGCAAGTCTGTCAACTAGATTGAAAATCCTATAGCTATAACTACAGTGAATCCATATTCTGGCGAATTGTCTTTTCACAAATGAAGCTTCTGAAGAACGGAATTGATACAATAACTACTGTTCATTCATAACTACTGTTGTAAGAATCTATATATTTGTCTATCTATATCTATATATATCGATCTATATATATTTGTCAGAATGTCATTTTATCAAAAAAACCCATCCTCTGTAATCATAGTTTAACGAACCTCTGTAATCATAGTTTAACGAAGCATAATTAATAGAAGAGGTAGAGCGTTAAGTGGAGATGATTTAATCACAGTTAAGTAGATAAATCTCTATATTAGTCTCTTTAATTAAAATGTCCTACGTTTTATTTGCGTCATTTTTTTTCTTCATCCAATTTAAAATGTTTAAATAACAATAGCCTATACAATATAATTTTATGTAAAAAAATTGATTATACCATGTTTATTACAGATATTTAACATTTTTGTGTACATACAAAATTTAGATTATACCTCGCTTGAGAACAAAAATTCTATTTGTTTTCCTAACATGTACTAATAATTATTGATCAAACTAGAAAAAGCTGGAGGAGATTACTTAGGAAGATTACTTAGCATCTTATATTCCTGGCAAGAGAAAATGAAAAATTCGTTTCTTCTCTTTGCTTCCCTGTTCCTTCTTTCCTCCTTTTTCCCTTTTTACATCGCGTTGTTTTACATCGCAATTTACATTTATTTGTAAAGTTTGAATCTTCTCGATATTGAAGATGTTGAAGCTGCAAGTATGTATTTCATTTTAATCCATTCGAGACCGAGATTTAATTGTAAGACGATACCTAGGTGTCGGTACGATCTGAATGTTTAGTTAGAATGATTCTGTGTTTTACTCTCTCCAGGGTATCCTTTTCATACTTTGATTTTAAATCGATGACAATCTTAAATAGTATGCCTCATATTTTTAAAATATAAAATTATATACTATGTTATTCTATAATGTATTATGTACAGTCATATATATATATAATAATTCTATATTGAAAAAAATATGAAATTAACATGATATATACATTACTACATAAGTTATATATAAAATATGTATACTATACCCTTGCCTACTGACTGATATGAATTTCTTTCGGTCTCGAATGCGTTAAAAGAGAGCGCAAAGAAGGCGAAATTACTTATTGTAATTAGTAAAACGACCTGAGAGGCAGACAGATACAAGAAAGAAGGAATATTATATTAGCGGCATTATCATGTTTTTGCTCTCTTTAAGTCTTTCATCGAGACAGACAATCTACAGGTATTAATCGACCAATTTCTCCAAGCTGATAACTTCGAATTGATGTTTATATATAAGAAGTGTTATGTGTTAATCTGTCTAAATGTTTAAAAGGTGTTATAAATTAAATGTTGTTAAACGATACGTAATTGCCTTTTGATCGTAAATTTTACTATCAAGGGGTCTTTTATGTATGCGTAATCATTGTGAATTATAACAATTTATGTGATCGATATTAAAGGTGTTTAAAAGCATGTAGTTTTTTTCTATATTACTATTCTCCTATATTATTATCCTATATTATTATAGCATTCCTATATTATTATAATATCCAATTACATGTTGATACACAAGATATACAGATTATTATTTATAACGTTTTGGTTTTCTTAATTGAGTCATTCATTTAGTACAAATGATAAGAAATTAGTAATAATTCACAAAAAAAGGATATCGTAGTAGAAATATTATAAAAAAACATTTTCTGTTTTAGTGTAGAGTTACTCCTTCTTACAGACAGTGTCGTACAAATCTGTACGTCTCTGAGAAAATGTAGGTATCTGAGCCCTTACTTCCTCAACAACTTTTAGATCTGATAGAAAAAAGAAACATACGAAGTAATAAGTAATGCTTACTAATAAATTCAACAAATACAGAGGAAGATGGCTAAATCGATAAATTAACGAGACTAAAAATTAATTACATCATGGATCTCTCGCTTTTAATTTTAAGCTGTAAATTACCGATATCGGTGACTGCCATATTCTCTTGAGTTTCCAAATCGTAAAGAATCTTTCCCCAGGGATTGGTCAACTGTGTATGTCCCCATGCGACGTAACTTGCTTAAGGAACACGAGCCGGTGATATGCAGGCAACGTATAATTGATTATCATTCGCTCTGAAACGCTGAAGTAATGACCAGTGCAGTGGTCCAGTGGTCATATTGAATGCCGCTGGATATATCAGCATTTGGCAACCTAACCCAGAGAAGCAGGAAATATGAAGCCACCGAATACCAATTAACTTCGTAGTTGCACGGTTCACATTCCATCATTTCTGAATATGCGAGGACAGTCCTCTTATTGTGCTTTTAATTCTTTTATTTGTTTCATTTTCAGCAAATATACTGGTTTTTTTAAATTAAGCTTCTTTTTATACAGAGTTACAGATTATATTAATTTTATATAGAATATATTTAAGAAAGATATTTAATTTTTTGCTAGTTAAGTATTGATCGATTAAGTTACTGTACCTTTGTTCCGATAAATGCGTGCCATTTCCTCGAATCTAATATCATAGCAAATGCCAATACCTATTTTGCAGCCCTTCACATCGAACGTCGTTAGGGAGTTACCAGGACTGAGTGAATCACTCTCTCGAAAAGTAATCTTATTAGGAATGTCGATGTCGAATAGATGTACCTAATAACATAAAAATGTGGTCGCTAATTCTATTGCTGCAACTTTTGTAATTTAATATCAAAGTTACCAACTCCTAAACTTTAATTATTTTTTATTTAATAACTGACAGCGTTTTTATCACTTTCTTTTATTAAAAAATCTTATCATTTAATAATGTTTAAAAAGGAGAAAAAATAAGTATAATAATATTTTAAGTATGTGAAAAATTTATACAACAACAAACACATTACAACAAAAATGGGCGTTTCCCGTATCATAACGTATTTTATAAACCGTAAATTATAGAATTGGTTATAGTATACGTATGTACATATGTATATTCCTAAATTATTCCTAGATAGAGTCACTTTCTTCACCCCAATATTTTCAAATTCAAAGCCATAAAGGAATATATTACTTACCTTTCGGTGTTTTGCTATCAAAGTTCCATCGGGACCCCAAATAGTACAGGTATTGTACAATTTAGCGCCCTCTATTTCAGGCATCGTACCACCAACTACATAGATGTTGTTTTCTTTAGCTGCGTTCGATGAAGCAACGCTCGTTTCACCATCAGGAATACTCTCGGCGTATTTTGGAAAGTACTCTGCATTGCAATATTTCAATTAATGAAGAATAACTGTCTTTTGTTCCAACCATAAATTAAATTGAAATGTTTGTCAGTTTTTTATTTTTTAAATTATTAAAATAACTAAGTTTTATATTTCGACTTAATTAAATATGCAATTACTTAGCTAATAGTATATATAATAAATTGTTTCTACAGGTTCAAAATGAAAAATGAATATTTAGAAATATTTAATTACGACAATGCTATTTGTGTTAGCATCAGTGGCTTGTTACTCAACGACTTTGCTAGTACTTTTTGAAACATAAAGTTAGTTTTCAATTAACACTTATACTAGAGGCGGAATTATAAATGCAAAATAATTGATAATACTAATTTATAAGTACCTAATTATTAGTATCTTAAAAAATATATTTATACAAAAATCACGATAATCATGAAAATGGGGAAATCCTATATTCTCGAATCAATTCACAATTTATTTTGTATATTAATTAGATTCCGCGCTCATCAGTACGTACTCACTGGCGACATCGAGAAAATGTATCGGCAATTCCTCGTACGACCAGAGGATCGGAAATATCAAAGGATATTATGGCGCAGCGCGAGTGGAGAAACAGAAACATATGAGCTTAACACCGTAATACTCTTATCATAGAAATAGAAGCAGTCCCTCAATTCCCGCCCGCTAACTCCTATCTCCACCGATCCAAATGATCTCCTAGCCCTCACTCCCGGACATTTCCTCATTGGCGATTCATTAATGTGCTTACGTGATCGAGATTTCAGAGACATTCCATCGAACCGACTCTCCAAATGGCAGCATATCCAACAGCTTAAACAACATTTTTGGAACCGCTGCATAAGGAGTATTTGAACGAGCTAACCAACCGCAATAAATGGAGCAAGGGTGGACACAGCATCCAAAAGGGCACAATCGTCATCCTCAGAGAGGACAACGTTCCCTCCATGCATTGGCTTCTGGGCCGAGTTATCAAGGTTCATCCAGGCGCCGATGGTGTCATCCGGACAGCTACAGTTCAGACGGCAAAGAGCATTTTGGATCGGGCGTCAAAAGGCTTGTCCCACTGCCAATTCAACCCGATCTCGAGAAACCCGAACAACTAGCCATCGAGACGAAATAAGATGGGAACCTCAACCACACCTCGCTAGTTTGATCGGTACCCTCTCAACGGGGGGAGAATGTTACGCCATGCGGCTTACCATAGGTCATATTCTTAACTATCGATCGCGGCACTATAATGTCGCAGACGGATCGTCGCGTCTGCCCGGCAAACAAACATTGTAGTGGCAAGCGCATGGTTCATTAAGCAGGGCGACTTCCAGAAACGTCGACTCGTGGCCCGTATTTTACCTCGCTGTAAAAGAATGTGGCGTGATCCGAACGTAGTGGGGGTCGCCTTCCAGAAAAAACGAAAAAAATCGAAAGGCGTTCAGAACTTTTCGAGAAGTCGAACCGTCAACACATGTGGTATGTCGCGCATTACTTATCAACCAAAACGCAGTTACATTTTTTTTGTTCCATTTATATCTTTCTAGTTAATAAGTTGTTGAAATAAACATTAATTTATTTGTGTTAATTCTGTGGAATTTCATTGAACTACCCTTATTATCATAATCGAAATAAGGGGATCGATCAGTTCGTGGCGTCGATTATTTAATCGTAATGGGAACTTACAACTCTCGTTGACGTGCTATCTCGCGATCGCGTCTCTCCGCGAACGGTCGAAACAAAATGATTCACTAAAAACTGTCCTGAATTCCTAAGAATTTATTTACCGAAAAACTGACAAAGTGTTTATTTAAAAAATGAGGTTGAAGGTAGTCCTTTTCTTTCATTTCATTCATTTTCATTTTCTTTCTTAAGTATGGCTAACACAATATCTAATCAATTAAAATTTTATATTTTCACGTGAAAAGTTTCTTTAGATAATTATTATCAACATGATGACTCACTCTTACGGATTAATACGTGTCTGTAGGGCAATCCGGTGGACTTGATCGGCTTTTTACTTCGAAAGTTGAGTAATCGGTGTCGCTTTCTTACGCATCTTTGAACTGTATAAATGTTTTAAAATTGTTTGATCCAGAATGTACCACACCGGACAATCAAGAAGGCAGGTGCCTTGACTACAGAAAATGTAAACCTCTGCAAGAAATATGGCAGATACAGTACCGTACAGCCACCGATTTTTATAGACGATCAGTGTGCAGATACCAGGGCAATGTTACGATCGTTTGCTGTCCGAACGATCCAAACAAAGAGAGAGAGAAATTTTAATAAAAACTGTGTATAAGTATAAGGCTTTGCGACCACCATACTGTGGTTTTAGCAACGTCTCTCATACCAGGGTGGTCGATGGTAAACCAGCTGAACTTGGTACGTTTTATGTCTTTCTTTCCGATTAATAATAAGCCATTTACTGCAAAGAATGAACTTTAAAGGCATTAAACAGCACATCAATGTACATTTCAATTAGACTAAATAATAATGCTATGATTTTATCGGTAGTAACTTTACTTATTAACTTGATTATTTCTTTCTTTTACTTCATGTTAGGAAGTATCTTTTTGCTTGAAATAAAAAATTGATATAGGAGTAATAATATGATAGAGATCAAAAACTGTTAGGGCAGAAATTACACGTTTGAACTTTATAGTTCAGTATAGTTCAAATAGAAATTATATAGAATTATTTAATAATTTGTATTCCACTGGAATAAAAATTTAATTTCTGTCTTTATCAAATCTCTATTTCAGAGTATTTGTACGTATGTACTTATCGTCTGCTGTATGATCGAATATCGAATAGGTAATAATCGTTGTTACCCGTTATGTGAGAAAAATTATGTATATTCACAACTATGACTATTGCATTTTAGGCGCTTGGCCATGGATCGCTGCATTAGGTTTTCGTAATCCCCGAAACCCAGACAAACCACTATGGAAGTGCGGAGGTTCCCTGATATCGGCTAGGCATGTTTTGACCGCAGCACATTGTGCACATATGGATGGAATAGAAAACATACACAATCATAATATTGTCATTCTTAGATTGGTGGAGGAGGTGCCATTTTCGAGTAAGTCCTCAAATATATATATATATATATATGCTATTGAGTATTACTGAAGTATCATATCCTGAAATTTCTTACTGTACACATATATTGTGTCATAAAGCGTGTATAATTCTTTCTCATACTTTTGGTCATTCGTTTCCTGCATTTTCATTTATTTTTTTATTTTTCAGGGTACGTATATCCCATTTGTACGAAAGAGCCCCTACGAAAGAGCAACTTCGTCGGCTATAACCCCCTTGTTGCTGGATGGGGAGCATTAAGATATAGTAAGTGATATCAATTTTATAATAAAATTAAATAGTTCCAGTCTTAAATATCTTTCTTATTTTCTTCGTAGGACGACCACGACGTAATGCATTAATGGAAGTACAAATGCCAGTGATTAAGAACGCCGAATGCAAATAGCTTATTCCAAATTTCCTAATGCACCTGATATCACTGATGGTATAATATGCGCCGAACATGCTCAGGGTGGAGAGGATTCTTGTACGGTAATTAAGTTACAGAGTTACTACAAACTACGGTATCTGAAGACACGTCGATTCGAATTAACATCAAATCGACGTCTTAAACATTAAAAATAATAGATAAACACAATTTAATAGTTTTGCCCACTTCTCACACCTCGTTATGGTATTAATCTAATTTCCTTCTAATCTTAGTTTTGCTCAAAATACATATAACATGTACGTTATAAATTGGAGTATTTCAATACACAAATCAATAGAAGATTATTACTGTATATAAGTATAATTTCAATACAATTCGATCGATATATTTCAGTATCTTTGATTAAAATTTAACGATCCTTTCAGGCTGACCGCGGCGGACCACTGCTGATACAACATGAATTAACCTCGTATTTAATAGGTATTGTGTCTTATGCTTATAAGTGCGGCACAGCTGGGTATCCCAGCGTTTACACTAGGGTCACATCGTACCTTGACTTCATTCTCCAAGCGATGCAATAATATGATATTACTGTTCCATAAATATCATTGTGTAAAAAACGTAAAGTTGGATTTTCTTATTGTGGAGATAAGAAACAGCTCAAATTTACATTGTTTGTACGTTACAAATTATAGGCTTAAAATGTACGAAATGTAACTTTGAAACGACACTAATTTTTTACGCACGATAAACCTCCACGACTTAGGTATGTAAAGATGATAAACGTGTATTAATTCTATTAATTTGGTAATAATAAACCAACTTTCTGAGAAGTTCTGTAAATTTCGTTTCTGTTGTATCAAGAGAATAATGGAATATTCCACTTAGATCGTATACTTCTTGTACGTACGTACAAAATTTTCCGGCTAATCTAAAACACTTCATAAGATAGAGCTTCTGGAAATTCGGACACAGAGAGTGCATAAAATACAAGATAAGTCTCGTGTCTTTCAAAATTATTTTTTATTCGCTAAAAACGTCCTGTGTACTCATGCAATCACATGCAACCTCGAAACTTCACTTATTTTTTATCACTTTCCAATTCAATACACAGTTTCAGCATTTTTGACTATATGTAAGAGAAATTTCCATTCAGCCAAAGGTGTACTTACAGATTATAGATTCCTATACGACTCTCAGTAAAAATTTATCCGCACTCCAGATAGTTAAAACTTCTGTCGACCGTATTGATCCATCTGCACTCTTCGTATGACGTCAATATCTGTTCAGTGCTGCTGCGCAGGTTTCTTTGTGTTACGTCAATTCGTTTGTGACCGTTGCGCGAGTAATGGCGCTTTGCAATGGTGATTTGCAGGAAAACAGTGCAGGATGCTGTGATTCGTTTCTTGTGGTCGGAGGTTATGTTGATGCCTATATTTATCAAAGATTTAATGCACATTATGGAGAAAGTGTTTTGTCACGAAGTGTGTTTGAATGGGCACAAAAGTTCAAAGAAGATCGCACGAGTGTTATGAAAAAACAGCTGGACGCCCGTCCACATCCACGATGACAACATTGAACGTGCTCATGAACTTATGCTCTATGGAATAGACGAGTGACACTGGATAATGTGGCAAATCATTTGCAAATCAGCCACGGCTCTGCTTATGCAATAGTGCACGACAGATTTGGATTTTAAAAAGTTTGTGCGAGATGGATGCCGAAAAAGCTGATGAAAAGGTGAAGACGACGATGCATTCGTGGTTCGCACTCAGCCCAAAACATTTTTTAATGAGAAAATACAAAGGTCCTTCGGCAAATGGACAAAGTGTATACAGAAATCGAGTGATTATGTCAAAAAATGATGTATGTCTTTTTTGACAATTGCTTAAAATAAATTCTACACCGACAGAGCGGGTAACTTTTTACTCACCCTCGTAAGACACTTAAATTTCCAATCTATTATGATGAATAAAAGAGCTTATACTATTAAATCTAATTGTATTTTGTTGCATGAGAGTACACGTGTATGTGATGTACATTACCTTTATATCCCCTTGAACGCTTCAATATTGCGCATATATACTATATTTTGTACAGCTTCTATAAAATTTCGTATGTTTGTTTAGGCTGTTAATCTAGAGGCTGGAGTACAAAGAAGTGGCACAATGATGTGGGCTGATGACATTTATAATTATCAAGGAATCACCCCTACATTCGCTCAGGTATATATCGTTGACTATAACGTATTTAACATATATGATTGTTAGAATATTAATAATTAATTTTAATTCTATCAGAATTTTAATGAAACTGTCCCTTGGGAAGGAAGAACTGATACCTTGATATCACGGTTTGTACATCCTATATATACGACAAATTTTAGAACATTATATAACGAAGAACCAGATCGTCGTGGCCATGTGATGTGAATAAAAGGACTTGAATTTGATGATATTTTTATAATGTTAGATAACATAACTAAGTATCTTCACAGTAAGATAGGATGACATGGTTTACATGATCTTAATGTTGTTCACTCGAGTGATGATATTATAAGAAAAGCGTAATATCACAGGTAGGATGATTCATAATTTAGAACTACTAACTCATGTATGTATTAAAAATTAAAGAAATATATTAAATTTTATAGGATATTTATGTTTAGTAACCAGTAATTCAGAGATTGGTATTCATGGTTACTATAACGAGGCTGTAGAAACGCACTCCTTTCTTCTTTGCAAATGGTCCTGTATTTATGTCTAAGCCGAAACTGGAACCTCTGAATAATTTAGATTTATTCTTGTTATTTTCTAAAATACTTATCTACAGTATACCATAAGGAATGATACCGTATCGCACCTAATCAAGTGCCTTAAGAAACATCAACAGGATATCACAGTAAGTAATCCCTTATCGACAGAAGTGTAAGTAAAAGTTATGTGTCATTGTTATACACATTATGTGTTAGTGTTATACACAGTTATTTATCATTTTCTATTAATTCAGTTGTAGCCACTACAATATCTATGACACTGGTAGTAATTATAAGAACAATAATGATGTTCTATAAGAGGAAATGATGATTAGGAACAAAAACTTACAGGTAAGTCAAAGTATATGTTATTTGCCATTTGAAAAGAAAGTTACTAACTTGGAATTTTTTGATAAATAATAATTGTGAAAATATATTGGATTTCAAATTGTCAAAAATTGAAATTTAAGAAGCATTGTAATAATATAACATTAATATTTTGATTTTTCAGGAGATATCATGCGGTGGATGGATAATATGTAAAAAATATTAAGCAGTATATGAATTTTCATATTGCGTAGAGATAACAAAATGAATTTTAAAAAATGTCGACACGGTAATAAGAAATAGCATCGTGACAAAGAATATATAAAGACAGTTTCATTTTTTATAAATAAAAATTTGTTGTTCCAGATTTTGAAATACAGTGAAACGTTTAATTAGTATCTTAATATCTTTAAATAATTATTAATTTTAGAATCAATTGTAATTGTATCATACGTACTTTTGAATTCGTGCAAGAACATATGTAATTTTGAAGTAGTTATTATTAGGAAACTGTTAGACGCGAACAGTATGCGAAAAGTTAGTATGCAGTGTAATAATTATCAATCAAAACACAAGAATTAAATTCTTGAGGAAAAAATTTCCGGAATTTCTTATTTACATGATTATAAAGAAATCCATAATAAAAAGGAGCTGCTTTCTAATACTTCTCTTCCTTGTAATGCCTACGTTAACAATAACGAGGTTCGACTTTTTGTTTTTAGAGGGATACTGGAAAATTTGAAAGTACAGTACCATTGGGAAGAAAATCACGATATTGAAAACGATATTGCAAGTAAATTTCCAAAAAATCTGTTTTCAAATTTTCGCTTTCTATTTCACATTAAAAGAAAGGGAGGGCTGCCTTCTTTTTCTGCAAGACAAAACAAACATTCTGAATCTCGTATCAATGAATGATGTCAATAAGTTATTTTTCTTTTCAGATTGAACAATATTCCAGATTTATTCATAATTTCATACTACGCGAAGAATAGACTTTCATAGGTATATAAAGGAAATATTAAGTATAGGAAAACTCTTTTTCGTTGTAGGTGACATATGCTTCACGGTTGAACACATGTATTTTTGAACACATATAAATGAAAAAGTACTCTTATGGAGAAAAAGAATTGATACCTTCGATTGACATTAGATAATGTATATAAACTTATGAACAATCACTATCACTATCAGTTTGTATTTTAGGTGCACACGCAGATTTGTTGGAGTTCTTATAAAATGTACTTCCTGTACGAACGTTTTATTCTTCCAAATTTTACGATACTATGTCTCATATGATAACTATATGGATTAAACGTAATATAAATGATCCGAAAATAGACTCGAACGACATTAATTGTCTTTCTATTTATACCAATATCGAAAATACAAGTAAAGCTGGAGCAATAGTATGCAAGAATGGACTATTTATTATTTTAAACCAAATCATAGCATATTCAGAATGCACAGTATTATCATGAAATGTAAATGAATCAGTTGTAAACGAACGATTTTACTGTAAAATCGTTGCCGCCTTTTTTTCATCTGAAATATAGCAGCAATGAGTACATTCTTTTAATATATAATAAAACGAGATATCTTTATAAAGTTACATATGTCATCACTGGTAACTGTTATCTCGTATGACGCCAATATACCGTTAGTATGGAATGATATTTTTATGAAGATATACTTTAATGATAGATTTTATGAATGAAACGTTATATAAGAAAAATTATCTCTTGTTATTCTATGAAGTGTAGTAGCTAATGAAGATTAATTTTACGAAGTATTAGAGCAAAAGAGAATTAAAAAATTAAAAAGATCTAAATAAGATTGTTCGTGTGGCTTAA
Organism: Bombus huntii; assembly: GCF_024542735.1. Taxonomy (NCBI): domain Eukaryota; kingdom Metazoa; phylum Arthropoda; class Insecta; order Hymenoptera; family Apidae; genus Bombus; species Bombus huntii. Next base: position 31,434 of record NW_026099482.1, read on the forward strand.
TTATCTCAATTCTGGTACACCACTTGTTACATTCTAACTAATTAGCGCTAAACAATAACTTGCAAATATTAAAGATATTAACACCTAAAGGTTTTCAGGAAATTTTATAATATTTGATTATTGTATATCTAGTCATTGATTGATAAAATTTCTTGTATAAGCATAGATCGAGGTTGACGTCATACGCAGATTGCATATCATTGACAGGTATCGTTTTAATTTATTTTATGGCTAGAATCGTTTGAATATTATACGAATAATTATTTCCATTCGAACGATTAATAAATCACGTACCTATAAAAGATATATTACGAAAAAGAGGTGACGAAACAAAAAAATATTGGAATTCCGTTGTCATTAGATCAATTACTTTTGCAATGATTTTTATTTCCATGTAATTACATATGAAATGGGTAATTCATTAACATCTCCTCGAATCGAATATAATTCGTTACACTTCACAACGATTCAAATAATGGACGGGAAATATATAATAACTTTCCTGTCCTTGCGTTAAAATAGTACTGTACAAATCAGATGATACAACCTAACCCCAACCTAACCCCAAAAAACCCAATTACATCCACATTGCATGACAGCACACTTGCAATGGATTTTTGTGATTTCAATGTCACAGACAATGACACAACTAATCAGAACACGTTCGAGGCTATAGACATTGAAATTACCGCGTGTTTAATACGTTTAAAGCATAAATCTAAATTTCACGCGATTATTTCTTTGTACATTGTGAAACTCTTAAATTATCTTAATCGAATAAATAATCCTAATGTAATAAAACATCTTGAAATAGACCTAGATATCTGAAACAGAAACTCGAAGGATAAGAAATCCTAAAAGGTACTAATCCTAAAATAACAAACTCCTAAATAATAAACAAGTGATAAAACCTGTTATAAATAATAAACCTTACCTGGAATAATCAAATCCTAACTAATCGAAAATAAAATAAGGCAAGCAATTCTTAATCTTTCAAGTAATTTTTCCGAAAACACAGAAAGATAGAGAAATTAAAAAGACGCAGCACAAATTGCAGCACAATGAAAGTTTCGGAGCGATGAATACGATCGTATTAAACTAAATAATTTTCAAAAGTGAAATTACACTGAAACGTATATCGATGATATTTGTCATTTCTACGATCTGTTTCGCTTGGTCGTGCTTCTTTTCTGATGTAAATTCAATTTATAATACGACTAAGTTCCTTTATTATTATTAGTCCTGCGTCTTTTTAATTCGTCACTTCTTTTATTTCAGAACAATGACGGGCTCCAAGATGCTGTTCGGATGTTTGGCGTTAATTGCTTTTCTGCATCCATTAGTTCACGTTTGTACTTCGAGTAGTACAGCTCAAGGTTTGTACTTCGAGTTGTCTTTTTCCATGCACTTCAAATTCCAATACGATCTGGTCACGTGGCCTTCGTACAATTTCGAAATTTTACCTGTTTGGTAATCGTCAATGAAAAAAGAAGTTATGCGTGACCTCAACACATTGAAACAATTTTTATGATTTTTTATTTGCCGGTTGGTCAGCAAGTTAATGGAAAAATTTCACTTAACTATTCGCGTTAATCTCTTCGGTTTAACTTTTGGGAAATGCTTCGTTAGCTTCGGGAATATTCCAACGATTCGTTTTACGAAAAATAAGCATGATAAATATTACATCACGGTAATGTAATATCGGATATATTAAAGGTGTAATTTTGTTCGATTAATTATAATTTATTAATAATGGATTGAAAATACAGATATTAGTTAGACAGAGAAACGATGTTTGATTAACAGGAAAACTAAATGCAACGCTCGTATTTACAACAAATAACTTGACAACTATTTGGTAACTCTCTCTCTCTCTCTCTCTCTCTCTCTCTCTCTCTCTCTCTCACTAGCAACTCTAACACTCGACAACACTCGCAACTCAATTCTAACGACTCTATGCTTCGACGTCTCGATCAACTCTGATTCTCGCAACACGCACACTTTTCGATTCGCCTTGAATAGCGAAACCGTCCTTCTTCTAACGTTGTCTATTGTTTCCCTCATACCTATGTAAGAACTACCAACTACGTGCCTTTAGTCACGTAGGCACTCTTAAATGTAAACGAACCACAGAAACACGACGTACACGGTTTTTCTATTTTCAGCCGATCTCCAATCAAAGCTATTCTACGATATTACAATCGGCCTTTCCTGACAATCACATCTGCCCTCAGATGTGCTCATCATCGCCGCTCGCACTTACATCACTATCGTCAGCATTCCACCATTTCATGTGATCGGCTGCCGTGGAAGTTGTACGTGGCCCTTCGTGCTCCCCCTCTCGCTGCACTATGCATCGGTCATTTCGCAGGACTTTTATCACCCGATACGGTCCAAGAAACTTCGGATGCAGCTTTAGCCCGGGACCCCTCTGCATCCTCTCGATTGCCACTAGATCTCCCGTCCTGTATGCTGTCGCTTCTTGCGTCTCCTGTTATACGCCCGCTTGTTTCGGATTTGGATCTCCTCAATCCGTCTCTTTGCGTCCGCACGCAGCTGATCTCGTTCCTCTTGGAACACCGCGGCTGTTCGTCCTCGATGCTACTGCTCCTCTTTCGCTCTTCCTCTATCTTCCTCTCCGTTGTTTGTTTACCCATTTCACTCTTGTCAGGGCTTTGATCGTCGTGGCAGCATCGTGACATTTTCGTAGGCTCGGTTCGTACATGGAAGACGTTAACAACTTACCATCTACCGAGACTATGATCTCTTCTTTTTCGAAGGTCTTCACGTTCATCGTGTCTCGACAATCCCATCGTCGTCCTCGTCATCCACATCCTCTGTATATCGATATTATTGGAGGGATTCCGCACGTGCGACTTCCTTGTCTTTTCGTTCGCCTTGCATTCACTCTCTTCGAGTCTATCCGAAAACTTGAAACAACCCTCACATCCGCAACGCTATCCTTCTCAGTAAATTCGCAAATATCATCAACAACATCCTGTTGCTGTTGTTTAGCCAGATTCTTCCTCCTCGTGATGTTCGCTAAGTCCTCCTGCTGGCCGCAAGAATCCGACGAGGACACCATCTCGTGGTCCACTTTACCAATCACCACGTGTCTTGCCACTATTCTCCGTTCCTCCGACACTTGCTGCACAGCTGCCCGATACTTCTTCAAAACTTCTGCTAACTCTTCTTTATTTTCTTCCATTGCGACAGTAGCTCAGTTCGTTCGCGACTAGCTACATTAACACGATCTTCTGCTTCGGAACGTTGCCGCAGTACTTCCTGCAACGAAGCCTGCGTCTCATTCGGTTCTTGCTCCAGTGCCTGTTTCGCTTTAACTGCAACTGCTCTAGCGCATTCTGCATCTTCTAACTGGTTCTTCAGCTGTCGTAAAGCTGCTTTACCCGTCGAGTCACCTTTCGATCTCTCCAGCATCGTTTGAGCGTCTCTTAGCAATGCTTTGGTTCTCTTCAAATCTCTTTTTAGCCTATGTTGCATGTCCTTAACGTGTGACAAATCTATCTCACTCGCCTGTGTCTCTACATCTATCTTGAGGACTTCCGGACACTCATCGGATTTTCGTCCTTTATTCTACTAATAAAAGATTCTCCCCCTTTTATACTTATTTCAACAGTGTCCAAAAAGTCTGCGCCAATAATAAGCGAATGTTGCATCACTGTGTCTGGAACTACGTGTATGGTTT